>NC_056725.1:1428230433-1428457933 GCF_019279795.1 Protopterus annectens
TTCACGGACTTTAGAGCTGTTCCTGGATCGCGAAGGCTGCATGGAGTCTTACACTACTCTTAGACTCCGTGCAAGACTTTGTGAATCCTGCCCTAAGTGTGTTTAAGTTAAATGTGTATTAAGTTCATTTTTAGATAACTTGTGATTAGATGAAAAAGTGTCTTAGATAAATCATTATAAACCCATGTATATATATATATATATATATATATATATATATATATATATATATATATAAATATATATATATATATATTATATACACACACATACATATATAAATACAGACACACACACACACACACACACACACACACACACACACACACATCTATATATATATATATATATATATATATATATACATATATCTCTATATATCTCTCTCTCTGTATATATATATATATATATATATATATATATATATATATATATATATATATATACATATAGATACAAATTTGATATAGGCTTACCTTCACTTTAGGTATACTTTCACTTCATTTAACACTAGCATTGAAATCTACACTCTTGAGATCAAACTGTCTAATAACCATTGTATATGAAGACAAAAACGTCTAAATGAGATAATCTAAAAGTGCATAATGACAAGGGTTTAGGGATGTCCGAGACTTCTGTATCTTGGTGTATTCTGTTACAATGTATGTGAATCTCAGGGTTCACATCTTTCCCTATATATATTTATATTTATATTTATATACATAAAACACGGGTGTGTAGGGAGTGGTAGGAGGTGCAAAAGTACTGTAACATCATCCCTGTGAGAGTCAGCAATCATCAGTATTTATTCTGTTATGATTTCCTTTCATCTCCTTCTGAACAATGTTGTAGTTATCAATCATTGCAACTACAGGCAGTTAACAGCACATTGCAAAGAACAACACGTGAAACAGCAAATGAAATGTTTCATGTTCAGAGTCTGGTCTCAGACTGATTTAGAAGTTGCCCATGTAGTCATAGATTTTGTGGCACAAACATTAGGATTTTTAGATGAATTGTTAGATAAAAATGAAGGTAAGTAAGTTAAGAATACATTATAGCACATTCTGCTTAAGCAGATGGACTGGAAATTACTTGAATTTGCTCACAGTCAGTTACTCGAGCATTCCCTGCACCCAGGTCTTGAGGTAATAGTTTTTTGTATAGTCGTAGCTATACTGGTTTAAATATTTATCTACATTGTTGTGAAATTGCTGTGTGTGACTATTGCTGTGCTCTATGAACACATACAGCTCTGAACTGAAAAGACAAGCTGCCATCTGACTTTATCACTCATGCATGAATGCATAAGAATGTCCTTGAAATTTTGAGAATCCGGCTTGCTCAGGCTTTAAAATGAACTGTAAAACCTTGAGTATTATGTTTCCCTGAATATTCTTCTTGCAAAATCCTTGGGTTGCATTTTATCTATGATCTTAACTTATTTAGCTATAGTACCATATGCCCTGAAGTTTTTCTCATTAGCAAATGGATTTTGGTTTGCGTAGTTATTGTAAACACGGTGAGTCTTGTTATAGTAGGTTTGCTACGAACCCATCTAAAAGTATCTTACAAAATATCTCAGTGGTTGTCTATTGAGGCCAGGTGGGCTATTTTATTATGCTTCTCCCCAGACTGGAATACAGAACTTATACAAAGAGCTGAGGACAAAATTCTCATGTTTGACAGTTTAGTAAGAGCACCACTGTACTACACAAAAACAAACAACTGCTTTACTCTAACAGTAGGATCTGCATCACTGCTCAATACATTCACCTTTATACTTTTACATAACAGATATTGCTATACACTCCTTAACAAACTTCAGCTCAGAAATCAGACATGCAGAAGCAATAGAACCTTTAAGTATTCACACTGAGCACATGTGAAAAGGCAGTCTTCAAAGTAGTACTTGCTATATTATGGAGAATATGAGAACCTTAAACATGTGCTCTCTTTCAAAAAAAAAAAAAGAAAAGAAAACGGAGACGTACACAAAAAGAATGCATGTAAATATTTTAGGGATACTAGTTAATGGTGTTGTGTTTTACCCCATTGCATGCTATAAGCACTGCATTTTACCAAAATATTGTGTCTTTTGTTTCTGATTTTATAAAAGAATGGGAAGGGGTGAGTTTTATTCATTTTTTTGAGGATACTTTTCACCTTTCTAATTTTGCATCCATACATTGCTTTATTGACCAAAATAGCTTAATAGCTTATTCTTAGAATAGCATTGTATGTATGTTATATATCTGTATCTATCTCTCTCTCTCTCTCTCTCTCTCTATATATATATATATATATATACACACTTCATATGGTCGACATTTCAAAATGTCGACATTCATATGGCCGAGACATTCATATGATCGACATCTGAAATGTTGACCATACAAGTAAAACATAAAAAACAAACTCAAACTTACCTTAACTCTGCTAGCAGAGGGGATCCACCCCCCCGAACTTAAATATGCCAACTACGAGATCGCACTACAGTGCAGAAGTAGAAATCTTTCCATTTTGCACTGTAGAGAGATGCTGGTTCCCCATGGTCAACATTTCAAATGTCAATCATATGGTCTCAGCCATATGAATTTCGACATTTTGAAATGTCGACTATTCGAAGGGGACCCATATATATATATATATATATATATATATATATATATTATATATATATATATATATATATATATATATATATATATATATATATATATAATATATATATATATATATATATATATATATATATATATATATATATATATTATATATATATATATATATATATATATATATATATATATATATATATATTCACTTCAGATTCACTTCAGAATCTCGAAATTCTGAAACATCAAATGTCATATGATCAAGACCATATGACAGATGTTTTGGAATATCAAAATTCTGAAAGAAATCCAAAATAAAAAAAAAAAACAACTGTTTAAACGTTTCTGCAGGGGGGGCAGGCCCCTCTGCACCCCCCATAGCCCCACTAAGTACTCCGAGATCACACTACAGCAAGGAAAAGGGAACTCTCCAGTTCCGTGCTATATGTAGATCTCTGTTCAGAATTTAGACATTCTAAAACTTTAATCATATGGTCTCGACCATATGAATTTCGAGGTTTTAGGATTTTGAGATTCTGACGGGAACCTATATATATATATATATATATATATACATATATATATATATATATATATATATATATATATATATATATATTATATATATATATATATATATATATATATATATATATATATATATATATATATGGGTCCCCCTCAGATAGTCGAACTTTTAAAAGCTCAACTTTCATACGACCGAGACCATATGATCGAACTTTTAAAAGTTTGAACAGTCTGAATAGGTATCTCCAATGTGCGCGGATGAGAAGATTTCCTTTTACTGCAATGTAGTGTTAGCCCAGAGTTGGCATATTTAAATAGCAGGGGCTGTGGAGGGGTGCAGGGGGGGCTTGCCCTCTTGCTAGCACTTTTTAGTTTTTTTTTTGTTTGTTTATTTATTTATTTTTTCACATTGTTGAACATTCAAATGTTTGATCCTATGGTCTCAGCCATATGAAAGTCGAACATTTGGATGTTCAATTATGTGAAGCAGACCTCAGATATATATATATATATATATATATATATATATATACATATATATATATATCTATATACACACACACACACACAACACACACACACACACACACACACACACACACACACACACACACACACACACACACACACACACACACACACACACACACACATGTATATAGGGGTCTACTTGAAAAGACCAAAAGCCCACTTACCTGAAGACGAAAAGCCTGAGACAACATCACAGAATCTTCATTAAATGACTCCTAACATAACTGACAATTTATCCAGGAAAAGGAAGTGGTTAGCTAACATTTGGAAGTTAGCCCTTTTCCCCACTATAGTGCAATCTCGGAAGTTGGTAAAATTAGTTAGGGGGTGTGGGGGGAGAAGCCCCACACTTGTGTAGATTCAGTGTTCTTCCATGCGGTTTCTTGCAATTCTTGGCTGTCCCTTTCTTTCTCTGGGTAAATTGTCAGTTATGTAAGGGGTAATTTAAATGAAGATTCGGTGATGTTGTTTTGGTTTTAGGTCTTTTCGTCTTCGGGTAAGTGGGCTTTCGGTCTTTTCAAGTAGACCCATGTATCTATCTATCTATCTGTCTATCTATCTATCTATCTATCTGTATGGTATACATTCATTTAGGTGAACAACAAGTAACCGAACGGGGGATTTGCCGAACTGAAATATTGAAAAACCATCGCACGAACGTAAAAAATGTTGAATTGGAAATAACGTATATGTTGAATTCGATGTTCTTGAAATAACCGGTTATTCACAATACCGCACATATGGAAAGAAGTATTCACAATAACAGACATGATATACCCAACAGTATTGTGGAACAGCTGCGCTTAGGGTTGCCACCTTTTCAAATGGCCAAAGTGGGACATTTTCAGTACAAACATCAGATTTTACAGGCCAAAACATACCCACGGTCACTACAAAGGATAGAACTTGCACACAAAAGTCACAAATAACTGAGAAAGTTTTTCTCATTCAAAACATGGTTATTGAAGACATGTTCCCTTTCCCAAAATGCCATCACTATGTTAGCTATAAGTTAGTTAGAATGAGAAAATTCGATTCTATACCAGATACCTGGATGATATTTTTATAATATTTGAAGGGGATGAAGCACTTGGTCAGAATATTGTTGAAAGGTTTAATTCCTCTACTACCTTCTTAGAATTTACCTTCACTTTTAGCACCAGTGCCATTGCTTATTTAGATATATGGTTAGAGAAGAAAATTGAACTGAAGGCATTTGTTTCTACTATCCATAGAAAAATTACTTATTCCAATTCCCTCTTACATTTCACAAGTTGTCACCCGAATTTTCAAAAGAAATCAGTGGTTAAAGGGCAACTTGTGAGAGCAGCCCGAATTGTTAGTCTCGATGCTGATTTTAAAAATGAATGTGAACATTTGAAATCTATGTTCACACTGAGGGGGTACCCTCCTTCCCTTGTGGAATCATTAATAGGAGAAGTTACTTTTAAAAGGCACACAGGAGTATTTAAACCTATACTCAGTAGATCTTGTGTAACACCTTTGATTGGAGAACAATTAAATGTGAGTGTTTCATCAAATGTATCTAACCTATCCAATAACGGTTTACCTGACAATTCAAGGGTTATTAAAGAGAACTATCCTAGACTTATTTTAACCTTTAACATTGATAGTCACGTTATAATTGACCTTATTAGAAAGAACTGGGACATTTTTAAAACTAATTTGTCATTGTACAACAAATTGGGACCGAGGCCTGAAATTACATTCAGGAGAGGAAGAAATCTGAAAAATCTATTAGAAAAACCAGCACCTAGGTTTGTTAAAACCCCAGGTGCCTTTAAATGTCAGAACTGTAATAGGTGTAGTAGTATTTTTGAGACAAATAAGTTTATTATTTCTGGAAGAACATATAATTTGAAACATAGAACCAACTGCAATTCCCGTATGGTGGTTTATCTAGCTATGTGCCAACATTGCCCAGGGTTCTACGTAGGTAAGACCGAACGTAGACTGCAGGATAGAATATATGAACATCTATATGCTATAAAGAAGGGCAAGTTAGAGAATGCGTTAGCTAAACACATTTCTCTATATAAGGATCATTCCTTTAAGTTCATAATAATTGATCAAATTATTGATAACCACCAAGGTGCCCCTTTTCATTTGTTACTTGAAGAGAAAGAATTGATGTGGCAGATAAAATTGAACTCTTATGCGTTTCCAGGTCTTAATGACCTGTGTTCAATTAGTTGCTTACTTAAGTTGAAAAGTTTAAGACGTTAGTCTTTTAACTTCAATGTAACTTGAAGAGTTTAAGAACTAAAGTAACCTTTGGGGGATACACTATGTTTAAAGAATGTTACTAACATGTTAGTAAAACAACACTTATTTGAATAAGGGTTCGTGGTACAAACTATATAGTTAATGTGTTTATTCGTGTTTTTATGTTCACTTTTATTTTTATTTTTTAGGGTACGTCTTTAAGAGTAGATTGTCAGTAACTGATTTTTATTAAAGTCAGCTGATGCTTTTAAATGGTATTTTAAGATGGCAGTTTAGTTTCATTTTGGTAGTTCTGAAGAAGTCTACTGATGCTAGTAGACGAAAAGCGCTTTAACTTTTTAATAAAGAGTTCGTGTCTTACTTCCTCTGGATTTGACTTACTTGGTGACTTGTAAAAGTTGATTTGGTGTTTTCTACAGTTTTCATACCTGGTGCGCTTATTTGGACTTTCAAAGGATAGAACTTAACTTTTTTGCCTAAATAAAAGTTTATTCTTGTAGCATTTTAGTTGCTTATTCTGTTTCTTATAACATTTAGGTATTTTAGATACAGAATAACTGTTTTATGCAACTATTACATAAAATATAGGAAATAATTTTGTCCTAAAATCTCAGGACATTTGTCATTTTTTAATTTTTTTGTCAGGACACAACTGCCCAAAGAGGGACTGTCCCTCGCAAAGTGGGACAGGTGGTAACCCTAGCTGCGCTGGAAGAACTGTAACATCATGTGCATGTACGTACTGCTCCTTCAACATGTAACCTTTGTTTTAAATTTACATATCATCCATTGTGAAGTTTGTGCAACAATTCTGGCAATATCCCCTGTAGTGAACCATCTGTAATACCAAACACTCGTGCGTAGTGACAACACACTTTAAACAAAGCACATAGTGTGTTAAGCAAACTCTGCCCTAAAAGGAGCAATGTTGGGTGAACAAAGTCACAAAGCCCCGTGGAGTCATCTCTTCCTGTTTGTCGATAAGATTTTGAAAAGCACGCTGTTTGACATCTAACCTTCGCTGCTTATGAGTACATGGCAAACCAAACATACATCTCCTCTTGAGATCTTCCATATGGTTTTGTTCCAGTTGGATGGCATGTAAAACATCTAACAAGAACAACCTTTATTTACCCATCAGACTCATCAAGCGCCTATGCCACCCTTCCATAGCATTCTGTGTATGCGGATATCTCAGACTACTGGTGTCATATTGGTTCCAGAATGGTATTTCAAACACAGGTGGATGTCTTTCAGCAGTGGCACCTCTCATACCATAATGCCTAGGGTGGTCAATAAGATAGTTTTCTTTAAAAATTATGCATAATTACTGGCCAATTTCTGGGAAATCCGTTTTAATGTCTACAAAGGTTTCGCTAATATAAGTTGGATTGACAAATGCAAGTGGTGGGATTAGTTTACACAGACTTGCAAATGTAACATTAGTGTCAAATTCCTTTGCTAAGTGAAGAAGCTGTATTTGTTGCCAAATAATCTGGCACAAATGAAACCAGCATCCTTTTGAGATGGTATCAGGTAATTTATCCTGTATAGCATTCGAAGCACCCCTTTTGAAATCTGACATCACCATACGTGGTTTAAGTTGCAGGTTGTGTTTCATACATAACTCCAACACCTTTGCCCATAACTGCTTATAGCACTCCTCACTTTTGCAGGGTACTATACCATATGCAAGCGGTACTATTTTCCTTCACACTGGGAAGTCCAATGGGCCATGGATGGTGTATACTTGCCGACATTCCCTTGTACTTATTGGCAAGGTGCCATCAGCTAGGAGAAACTCACATGCACACAAAATGTTTAAATTATCAGGTGTTGTAAATACCACAATCTCTATACCTTCACTATTGTCAACACTATATTCTATTAGGAAACTCCCATTTTTTATAGGTAGCATATCAGGATGGAGGTCCTTTAGGGAACGAAGATCTTTGAACATTGCAACTTTCTTCCTATGCCTTATCCTAGTCACACTTTCCTTGCAATGCTTTGCTGTTAGGTAACTCATTAACAGCTACCGTAGACGTACTTGCTAATACCTCTGATATAATCTTACAGGGATCCTCGATTGAAGAGTGTGCCCTTTTCCTGATACACTCATGAACCTGACATACTTCTGATTGTACTGGGTCAGGACCATGAAAATGCACTGTAGTTTTACACAGGGAATGACCATCTATGCTTAGTTCAGTTATACTACAACCTTTACACTTGTCTCTACTTTTACGGGTGCAACACCAGTAGTGCTTACTACCAACAGACGTTTCTAAATAGTATTGATAACCCTCAATAAATAACATGTCACATCCCTTTTGACTCTTCTCTGTGCTATACCTATTGCCAATAACACCTGCATTATAACTGACATTATCCTCTTCAGCCATCTGTGAATACATAGCAAAGTGTTCACATGTTACATCATTGCTTTCAGACAGAGCAAAGCTCACACTTACTACAATATCACACAGTCCTTTCCAGCGATTACATACCTGAAGTTTTATAATACTTCCACACAGAGCAGTTAGTTGTTCAATACAATGTAATATACCCTTTATTTCACTGTATCTTTCTTCGTCTATGACTTCTGAGCAGTATACATGATGTTTAAAGTGTGCGACTTACATTACATTACTGAATTTACAGCGGGATTTGCTTAATTTACTATTCGCAAATGTAAGATTCGCAAATATGAGAACTTGAGCCACGGCTGTCGACAATATGTTGGTCGACAATCTACACAATGACTAAATGAATACACACATATATGTATATATATATATATATATATATATATATATATATATATATGTGAGTGTGTGTGTGTGTGTATGTCCATGCATATATGTATATATTAGGATACTTTAATATCATTTTTGAAATGTGTATATTTATTTATTTATTTATTTATTTATTCATTTATTTTACATTTGTTAACCAGGAAAGTCCATCTGGACATGTGTCCTTTTTCAGTGGAGGCCCAGAGAGAAAAACTCCTCAAAATCATACATACAATACAGCATAGACAGTATAGTGTATAGTTACATCATAGCATATTAGAGAAAAACATTGAGTTGATACTATTCTAATATAAACGAATAATTAGTTTTAGTTAATAATTAGGTAAGCAAGGGATTGAGTAAGAAATTTTCTATAACTATATGCAACAAAGAAGATCATATAAATGAAATACTTTCTGAGGGGTTGTACTTAGTTCATTTTAGTTTTTTTTTAAGTAAGGAAGAATAGAGAATATGATATATAAGTAATAGACTGGATGGAGTTAGGATATAGGCATTAATGCTTTAGGAAAAGTTCTAGAGTAGACGTGAGGGATGTAAGGGGATGATAGGAGTCTGGAAATGATTTAGGAAAAGTTCTAGAGTAGAAGTGAGGGATGTAAGGGGATGGTAGCTGCATTCTGTAGACTATTATGCTAGTCAAATAACATCATATTCCAATTTGTGATAGCAATAATTTTTTTTAGGACAGACTAGAAAGGAAGAGCTATTCGGGGACTAATTCCTAGGTTATATATTATAGTATTGTTGGATTAGTATTTAGAAGATTGGGGATAATTGTGGGGGAGAGAAAAATTTGAACCAATTTCTGCTGTAGTAATATCAGGTATGTTATTCCTTCTGGCTGGATTAGGAATAATCTTTGCTAAATTCTTTTGGGTAAAGATGACCAGTGGTAGTTGGGGGTGTTTGTAGTTTTATAGCAATTTTCGTATGCTATGTCACTATCAAATGTGACAGTTAATTATATTTAGCTAATTAACTAGTTAATTATATTTAGCTAATTGTATTTTAACTACTTTGTTATAGTATGTGCTGTGTTGTTACATTTAAATATTTTTTGGATAACTTGTTATAGTTTTGTAGTGTGTTGTTATTATAAATTCTACCATACTACTATGTGTAGAGTTTTATCTTTGCATTGTATAGTCTGTCATGCCTCTTCATGGAGCTTTTCTCCCCAAGCCTCCATTGAAAATGGGCTCTTCTTGGTTCATAGGTTCATAGGTAGGTATTAGGCTATTGGCCCTAGGGCCTATACAAGCCTAACCAAAAAGGTACCCTGGCTTTCGCCACCCAAGAAAATTATTTTCCTGTGCCCCTGTCAAGCAGAACCACAGAAGTGATCCCAGGGGTGAATTTCCTATTACCCATCTAATCATCAAGATTTTCCTTGAAGAGTGCTAATGAGGAGCTCTGTTTGACATAGGTAGTCTGTTCCAGAGTACGGGAAGTCTCTGGGACAGGAATCTATCCCTCCAGCATGTTTGGTTTATTGTGGTGACAAGGTTTAGGTCCCTAGAGCATGTAGCTCGGAGGGATTGGGATTTCTTTAAGTGGAGCATGTCCAACAGCTCTGGGTTTGACATAGCTTTGTATGTTCGGCAGAGATCGCCTCTGAGTAGGCGATATGAGATGGAGTAAAGCTGGAGTTTTTTGAGACGGTCTGCGTAAGGCATCTGTTTGAGGCCAGTAATCCTCTTTGTGAGGTATTTTTGCGGCCTTTCCAGTTGTTGTAGATGTCTTATGAGGTACATACCAAAAGGGGCATTGTACTCTATAATGGTTCTAATGAGTGATGAGTAGAGGGGAACAATGACCTCTTTTTCTCTGGATGAAAAACCTTTTGTGATGAGGTGTGCCACGTAGTAGGATTTCCTGACCACTGTGGCGACGTGATTATCAAAGGAGTGACTACTGTCCACCTGTGTCCCAAGGTCTCTTATCACACTTTCGGTGTTAAGTAGACTACAGCCTATGTGGTAGTTCATGGGTACAGAGTTTTTACCAAAGGGGATGACAATGCACTTTTTGGCATTGAGCTTGAGACCATGGCTTTGACACCAGGCATCTGTCTCAGTGAGGCCCTTTTGAAGGATGTCCACATCATTAGGAGTTTTGATTATGGCTCCTAATTTGCAGTCATCTGCGAATTTAGTTAGCCAAAGACCTTCTGTGTTAGCCTGTACTTCAGAAAAGTAGATACCAAACAGGAGAGGACCCAGGACTGAACCCTGTGGTACTCCACTTGTCACTGGTCTGAAGTCTGATTTGTAGGCTGCTACTTTCACTGTGTGGGTTTTGTCAGTAAACCAGTTGGCAACCCATCTTGTAACATAGGGATTTATACCTAGTTTAGTATGTTTATCTATAATTCCAGAGTGGGAGATGGTGTTGAACCCCTTGGTGAGATCTAGATAGGCTATGTGAACTACCTTACCCTCATCTATGATTTTGGTGACTACTTCAAAGAAGTCTATCAGGTTTAGGAGACATAATCTGCCTTTTACAAACCCAAACTGTGTGGGATCCAGAGTTTGGAGATCTCCAATGTCTTTGCTTATGAGCTCCATGATGATACATTCCATGGCATTGCAGACCAGGCTCATCAGGCTAATGGGGCGGTAGTTCCTGGGGTCTGTTGTGGCTCCCACTTTGTGGAGTGGGATAACCATCATGGTGCACCATTCAATGGGCACAACGCCTGACGTGAGGCTATGATTGAACATGGTACTTAGGTGGGGTGCCAGTTCATTCTGTAGTTCATGTAGAAGGCAGCCTGGGATGTTGTCAGGTCTCATGGATGCTGTATTCTTGGCTTTAGAGAGTGAGGTTTTTACCTGTGCAGCCGTGATTACAGGAACTTTGCATTCTTCCTGTATAAAGATGGGCCCTTTAGGGGGTGAGGGGGGGTAAAGTTAGCACTGAACCTATCTGCCATGATTTTGGCAATATCAGTTGGTTCTGTATATTTAGTGTCATTGTGCTCTAACTCAGAGCAGATCTGAGTGTTGCCATTGAGATTCCTGACATAGCTATAGAATGCTTTGTGGTTGTCTTTAGAATCAGTGGCAATTTTGTTTTCATAACTAGCTTGGAGGATTTTATGAGGGATTTCAGCTTCTTACTGAGGCTGACCAGGGAGTTCCTCCAATCATGGGATTTTACTCTTTTTTGCAACAGTTTCTTTCTTCTGTTGTAGAGTTTGTTTATGGCAGAAGACCACCAGATTGGCTCCATTTTTTTGGAGGATAGCATCTTGGTTCTGTTAGGGATAGCACGATCCATGCACTCGTGTAAGTGCTTATAAAGTGCATTTGTGTAGGATTCAGCAGTCGTACCTCTATTGTCCATCTGCATGGGTGTTGTGAAGTTTGTCACTTCTGTCTTAAGAAGCATGAAGTTGGCTTTGGAGAAATTTTTTACGGTTGTTTTCCTAATGGGGGGTGGGAGCGGGATGTGGATGTCTGGGGTGATTAGCTTGTGGTCGGAGCTGACCTCTGGTGTGGAACACCGGTCACCCATGTTGGTGATGACCATGTCTAGGATATTGCTGCCCCTGGTGGGGATGTGGATAAGTTGATCCAAGGCATTTGAATTGATGAATTCCAGGAAAACGAGCAAAAGAGTTGGTACATGAGTAGTTTTCCCAGTTAATGGTAGGGTAGTTGAAATCACCCATTATTAGAGTGTTGAGTTGCACCTTAATATTTTCCAGTGTATCAAGAAAAGAGGAGTGGGAATCCTGGGGCATTGTTGGGGGTCTGTAGCAAGCTACAATCTGGATTGCGGTTTTACCCAGAGTTAGTTGAACTTGGATAATCTCGGATGCATTATGCTGAGCAACTAGCTTGGAGGTGTGGATATCCTTAATGAATATGGACACGACTCCACCTTTAGTGTTTCGGTCCGGGTTTAGTGCCGAAAGGTGTGGTATGAATTATAGACTGGTAATGCAGGGGTGCTCTCTGGAGCTTTGAACCAGGTCTCTGTCACTGCACAGATGTCAATGTTCTCCATTTTAAGGAGTGCCTTGAGTGAGTGCATTTTGAGGTTTAGACTTCTAGCATTGAGTAGCATTACCCCTAGATTTTGCTTGCTTGTACCTGTTACAGTGGTGAATTTGTCATTTGAACCTTTCCTAAAAAACGGCACTATAGGGGTGGCAAGAGCCTTTGCCAGTATCCAGAATCCCAAGGGCGACAGGTGCATGCATCTCAGCAAGCAGCTTGGCCTGGTCGATCATCAGGCAGACAGATACTGGATTCCCTTAAAATGACACCAGAAGCTTAGCCAATTGTTAAAGTCAATCATTTTGTCCTTGTACTGTGGTATCATTCTGGGTGATGGCAGGATGCTACTCAGGGCTAGGGTCATGCCTGCCTGGTCTACAAGATCGGAGAGCTCCTCCATGTCTCTTTTCATATAGTCCAGGGGGGTACATCTCAGGTCATTCACACCAACATGGACAATGACAGAGTCATATTTGTACTTGTTGTGGAGTGACCTGAGTGCGTGTGTTATGTGGAGGATCCTGGCACCTGACAGTAACTTTTTCCTTGTTTAGCCTGGTGAGTGGAACATCAGTGTGCCTGATTATAGAGTCACCTATGACTAGAATGTTGGGTACGTTATGCCTTATGGGCTGTAGTTGAGGGGCACACTGAGTATGTGGGCTATGTGTCATTTGGGTTGTGTTGGGAGGTGGAGGTTGCTTGCATTTTTGCTTTGGAGGTCACTGTTGTTGAAAGTCTCCGTGAATGTAGGTGTGTGTTTTGTGCTTCTGTGTGTGTGTGTGTGTTTTGGTAGTGTAGGTTTTGAGGGACTATGTGATGAGTGTGGTGCGGTGCAAGTGTTTATCTTTTCCTCTTGACTGTCTAGTCCAGTCTTTGGTGAAGAAAGCTTTGCTTCCAGTTTGGCTATATAAGTGCATCTCTCACAGGTCATAGTGTTGGGTGGGAGGAGGATAGGGTTGTCTGTGTACATGAGGCAATTGCTGCATTGTCCCAAGATGCCCAGATTCCTCAGGTAGACAGGAGAAAACACCGGAAGCTGACCTTTAGACATGCCTGAATAGGTGCTTATTTATTAAGTACTAAAAACTGTTTTCCTCTAGACAAGTGAGGAAACTTGAGTGCTGTAGCAATTTTTAACTTATTTAGTGCTTAAAATGAGTTCTGAACAAGTGCTAAGCTCAAAGAAACAGATGTGAGTGCTAAAACTTAAAAGCTGGCTAGTTGCAATGGAAAATTTGAAGAACAGACTTTATGGCGCCAGGAATAGTTTAACCCTAGTTAAGTGGGGGGGGGGGGGGGGGCTCAGGAGCTCACAAAAAGTCCTGTACACAGCAAAGCTGTATCTGGACAAGACCTGCCACAGGAAAGGGGGGAAACAAGCTTAGAATTTTTTTTTTCAGTAAAAGTGGAAATGGAGAAAGCTGGAACAGAAGTTAATTCAACGTTAAGAATCTGAGTGGGTTGGCCTTCACAAATGTTTTCTATTAGATTGAATGAACTAATGACACTAGATTGGGAGGAGTGTCACAGATCAAATATACAGTATGGGCGGGCAACTGCAAAGCCACCAAATATAGGAACACCACAACACTTGTGGATGGGAAAAATTACAGTTCCTAGCTGCAGCCACTAAATGAAAGTTTTAAAAAGATCAAGGAGCAAAAGCAGTCTCTAGAGAATGCTTTTAACTGTAAACAGACAATTATAGTAATGCACACTATTACAGTTCCTAGCCGTACCTCAAAAAATAAAAAAATGCACAGAAAAGCTCAGATAGAGCACTCACAAACAGAAAATGCAACTCTCAGTATGAAAACGTAGTTTACAGTTAAGTAATTCAGTAAACATGCAATTAGAATAATGAAACGGTATCTAACAATGAAAATACAGTTAAAACAGTATAAAACAGTACATAAATGCAGTGAAACAATAAAAAAGTTTTATAACAATGCAAAATGTAGTAGATCAATTGTATAGCACAATTCTAAGTGCTTCAGAAATGCAGTTCAGTTAAATAAGTGTATGAAATAACTTATCCTGCTCTTGGAATCTTAAGAAATTTCCACTTAGTTTCAGTAATGCAATGCAATCCACAACCTGAGCAATACAAGCACAACTTTTTCTAGACACAGGGTTTATATACCTGTAAGAATGGAAGAGTTTGAAGATCAAAGTACTACTCCGCCCCTGCTATTACCCAATCACTCGTACTACAGAAGGTCAGGAGGCCTTGTTACTCTCAATAATGAAGACAATCAGCAGAAACCGGTAAACAAATGCCACTAAATCAATAAATCAATCAATCATTCAATAAATAGGCACCATTTTTGAAACTACAACCACTCTGCTACAGGCCCCATAAGGAGCTCAGTGTCTCTCCAGTAAGTGTTTTACAACTGTATATGCTTATTTATGTTGAATTGTGTTAGACATTTAATGATTTATTTGTTATTACTGGAAGTTACTATGGCATGCTAGTATTGTGTTTTGCCTGCACCTAGTTGTTTTTAGTATAATAGTATGGTCTATTTGCATAGCTGCACCTTGTTAACTAATGTTATTTATGTATATGTGTTGTGTGTAGACAGCTCATACTGGTGTCTATTTCTATATAATTGTGCTGTTACTGGTGGATAGAATAATATTAGAGACCCAGGACAGAGTGCTCACTATATTTATATCTGTGACTTCATAAATGTCAGCTGAGGTCCCTTCTCACTGATGTGTTTTTCCAATTGGCACAGTATCTGCGTATACTAGTAGTTGATTCAAGACATATTTTCCTGCATGTGGTAGCTATTTGCTCAGTGTGGTTTTTGTAATCTTTATAATGTATCTTTACCATTTCAAAAGTGCTTACTCCTCTCTGTACTCTTCTTTTCTAGACCTAACACCACTCCTAAGTATTCAACAGCGGTACCACCTTTATCTTTTATCCAACCGGTGAATACATTGTTATAAGAAAAGTGCAATCCGGGTCTGAACTGTCTGCAAACACTAACAGATAAAGTTAACTTTGAGTATGTGTCTACCTGTTTGAGCTAATATTTATTATCCCCTGGAGAGCACTCTGCTTTGGCTTGTAAGCAGCCCCCCCCCCCCACACACACACACACACTCATCTTCCATTTTCTCTTTTATTCCCTTCTGTTAGCAAATAGTATCCATAACTGATCAATTATTGTGTGCTTGTTAATTTAAATTGAGACCACATTAGCCTACTGATACAAGGTTATCCTGTTTTTCCACCTGAGAAATGGTTATGAAATGACTTACAGCTTCAAAGCAGTCCTTGGTCATTTCTGATTGTTTCTTAAACACAAACTTGTCTTTGCTTGGATCTTGGCTCATTAGTAGCAGTACAAAAGAACTGCCTGCTCACACCCTTGTTCTCCCCTCCCCCTTCCCTGTTTATTACCTTAAGCCAGTCCCAAAGTTAATAAATATTACCTGTGGCAAGCATCATTTTTAAAACTACAGCCACCCTTTGAGCACTTTATGCTCAGCCTGCCATAAAACTTACCAAAACTGCTTGAACTGAGGCACAACTAATTGATAGTTTGTGGAAATACAGGGTACCTACCTGAGTCTCCACATTCACTATCATATGTTCTTATATCAGTTTACTCTGTTACCTGATTGTTTCCAGCCCCCTCGTAAGATCAACTAACAGGATCCATGCCCGCTCCTCTCCCCACCCTGCCACCCAATTCCCACTCACCCCAGTGGTCCTACCTTTATTACACACACAAATCTCTCTCATCTTTCCAACAGCCAACCACAGCACTAAACCCAACACTACCTCCTCCATCTTCCCACTACTATCACTCCTCCTCAGCTAACATGTATAAGCATACCATACCTATGCTCACTGCATGCACTCTCCTTGCATATCTTACATCCTGCCAAACCTCCATCATTTCCCCACTCAACCACTACCACTGTACTACTACTCACACCACTACTCATGTCTCACCCTCACTCAGCTCCCCTCCCACCAACTCAAGATCCATCCCTATGCACCCCCCACATATTCTATCAACTATATTACTCAAACAAAAAGCATCCCTACAACTTAACATAGTAACCCTCCCACCATACCTATTACTCACAGAGCACAATCATAAAGTTTCCCTTATAAACAAACACATTCAAAAAGTGGGAAAACTAATAACCTCATGCATATCAAAACTAGCCCTAAGTGGAGACATCCACCCCAACCCTGGCCCTGCTATCTCCAACCCTACTCCTCATAATCAGACTAGAAACCACAACTTCTCCCAAATCACAGCCAATAGAAAGCCAAGTGACCTCCTTCTACTAAGCCTAAATATTAGAAGTATATCCAACAAGGTCCATGAACTCCATGCCACCATAGACTTGTACTCCCCAGATATAGTCATCCTGACAGAAACCTGGCTAAGACCTCACATTACCAGTGAGCAAATTCTCCCCACTGGTTATGGCAAACTAAGAGTAGACCAGCTAAACAAGAAAGGAGGCGGTATAGCTATAATATTTAAACAGCATCTAAACATCCAGATCTTAAAATCATCAGCTCCACAAATAGGCAATGAAGAAATAATATATACCAACCTCAAAATAAACCAAAATAAAACCATCAACATAATTGGATGCTACTTCCCACCTGGCCAAAACATCCCTCCACTAGAAAACCTCCTCAGCTGGACTACACACCATCTCCCCTAAGAAACTATAATTTTAGGTGATTTCAATATTGACTGGCAATTCTGTTCTGGCAACCATCCAACCCTTCATCTAAACCTTCATGGCTTCACCCAACTAGTCCAGTTGCCAACCAGGATAAATAAAAACTCCAACAAGCACACTACCCTGGATTGGATACTAGTCAGTAAGAGCCCCCAGTCATATATAGCAGGCTGCTTATCGGATAGCCTCAGTGATCACTCCCCAACATTCCTACTCAAAAAACACCTATACCAAGTTAAACCTGATATCTACCAGCAAATAAGTAAAAAACTAAACTTTAACTCACTCACATTCATCTCATCCCTCAAAGAATGTTACTGACATCCTCTAAAGTACCTCAGTCTTGATGACGCAGTTGAATTTCTTAATACTACCTTCCTGAGCATCTTTAATTATCACGCCCCCATAAGACTTTCCAGAACCAAAGCACAACCCTCTTTCCAGAACCAAAGCACAACCCTCCCCATGGCTACAGAAAACCACTAAGTCAGAAATAAAAAAGAGGGATAAAGCCTGGGAGCACTGGCACAAAACCAACCCCCCCCCCTCAACTAGACAGAAATTCCTAGAACTATGCAATAGAGTCAAAAAGTTAATAAAACAGGACAAATTCCAATACTACCAGTCTGGCCTAGTCTCATCCCAGCACAACCCCAAACAATTCTGGTCCTCCATAAACTCCATCCTCCACCCAGGTAAAGTTAGTACCCCTCTTCCTAACATCCCACACTCCTCCAAAAATATTGCTACCTCATTCAACACACACTTCACACAAACCATTCTATCACTAGCTAGACAACACATTTCCCCTCCCCTCCAACCCACACCTTCAACTAGTAATCTCCCCACTGTCTTCTCTTTTTTGCATGTTCCTACCTCCAACATAAAAAAACTCTTAACTAAATTTAAGCCCACCAAATTAGCAGCAGACAACCTCCCAAGTGAATACCTACAAATTGCAACTGATGCTCTAGCCTACCCAGTATCCATCTTGATTAATCAATCTCTGTCAGAAAGTTAAGTTCCCACACTATGGAAAGTATCACATATAATTCCCCTCCACAAAGGTGGCCCCTCCACAGAACTAACCAATTACCATCCCATAGCTATTCTCTCTCCACCCTCCAGAATAGATGCATTCACTCTCAGGTCTCAGATTACCTCCTTACTAACAATCTCCTTTCCAATACTCAAAATGGTTTCCGACCAAACCATAACACCACCACTGCCTTACTCTCCTTTACTAACACTATCCTTCAGCATAGAAACAATGGCTATCTCTCCTCTGCTACTTTCCTAGACCTATCTAAAGCATTCAACATGGTCCCACACAAACAACTCATCTCTGTCCTCAATAACCTATCCTTCTCTCAATTAGTCACCAACTGGTTTCAGAGTTACCTGTCTGACCGCCAACAATCCATTGTATGGCAGAATGACATATCTCCCCAACTACCTGTCTCTATAGGGGTTCCCCAAGGATACATCCTTTGGCCCCTACTCTTCTCTATTTTCACCAATAATCTAGCCTCTGCCACCAAACATGGCACACTCATACAATACGCAGATGACTCAACCATCATCTGCTCAGCCCAGTCCTTACCCAAACTGCAAAAAGTCACACAGGAAGCCTTTTCCTCTGTTGAAACTTGGTTATCCAATGCCCAATTAATACTCAACCCAAACAAAACTAAACTACTCATCTTCCAACCCACCAAACATACTCAAAACAACTCTCACTTTAACATCACAGCAAAAGACAACACCACTATACACCCAACAGACCACACCAAATTGCTAGGAGTGGAAATAGACAATAAACTAAAATTTGACATTCACATATCCATGACCATAAAAAAAGACCACAAAAAACTAGGAGCATTATACAGAAATAAGCAATTTCTCACCAAAGCAGCAAAGATTTAAATAGCAAATTCCCACCTTATCTCCACCCAACTTTATGGCTCTCCAATATATACCAACCTAAGGTAATGCAATCTAAACAAGCTCGAGACCTGCTACAACAAAATCACCAAATTCACCACAGGGGCATCCTGCCGTAGTCACCACTGTCTCTCACTTGCTGAGCTGGGCTGGCTTGAACTCACTCATCTCCTTCAATGGTATCAACTCGCATTCACCCACAAACTAGTAAACCATCCACTAAAAGTCCCATCCCTCCAGAATCTACTCCAACCCTATTGCACCACCTGATCGCTAAGATCCAGCAACAAAAATCACTTACAGGTCACTAAAGCCAATAACTCTGCTGGAGAAGCACTATTCTCTTGTGCCATAGCCAAATTATGGAACTCCCACCCACCCACAATTACCTCTGTACCATCATGCACCCACTTCAAAACTTTACTAAAAGTGCACCTAAATACATGTTGGCTATGCCCTCGTAACTACCCCCTCTAATATCACCCACCCCATCCACCCACTACCTTTCTTTCCATCCCACTAACTACCTTGATTATAGCGAGCTTGGATGCTCATAGGCCTAACTACTTATTATACAGTAGGAACTTCTTATTGTAACAATTGTTAATGTCTGTTATGTACTTCGCAGATGATAAAGATTCTAGTTGTCTACTGATATACTATGTTCTTCATCTATAATTTTTAATTGCTATGTTGATAAAATTAATTGCTATGTACATCCAATGTAACTACTATCTGTATATTTTAACTGTGGCGCTTTTCTCCCCGGTCCTCCACTGAAAATGGACATACGTCCAGTCAGACTCTCCCGATCAACAAATGTAAATAAATAAATAAAAATAAATAAAATAAAATAAATAAAATATACATTTTTAGTTGTGGTGCACTATAAAGATAGTTTCTATACATTACAGCAGTCAAAGTAAGGAGCTGCAAAACACCTGTAGCTGTTGAATGCAAATTTATTTTCTGCAACTTTTATATGTGAAAGTTACAATTTAGCCATTTTTTTCTTCTGTCATTTTCAGATAATTCTATGCAAGTATTCTAACACCACAATTCTGTTTGTTTAACAACACAATACATTTGCTCTGAGTCAGTATCTTTAAAACAAGTTTAATTTATGGTATTTTTCATTATTCTCAAGACATTAAAAAGTTTGAGTCTAGACATTTTTTCTGTTCAGATATAACTTGCACAAGTCTGAAAACGTGCTATGGAGATGTTTAGATACTAGATACTAGTTAGCATAAGTTAGTCATTATATCTTATTTCATACATGATGTGTTTATATGCAACTTCACAGCGTGGGTGAATGATTGCATTAAGTTTAGTAGTTTACAGGTTATATTTATATTTATTTTATATTGTTTTTCAGATAAGGATGTCCCATACTCACAAATTTATTGCATTTTTTAAGCATTTTGTACTATGTATTTGCAATTGTACTCGTATTTATTAGACTATGTGTATTTTAGCTTTGATATCAGATGTAGTATTTGAACGATTTGAAGGCAACTGATCCGTTCATGCTGGTGGGCAGTAGTCCGCCTTTTATAGTATACTAGTATATTTAAACATTTAAATACTTACTATTCCAATTCCAGTCCTTAGTGGCGGGTTCTTTTTGATTGGTTGCACATGATGTATGTTAGCCTATATATATTCATTTGTTTTTAAGGATACATTTGTATTTTACTTTGTTTTGTTTCTGAAGAAGTTAGCTTATTAAGCTAAAGAAAAGTGCTTCAATTAAATATTTGGTTCACCTGTTTCGCTAGTTCGGGCTTTTGTTCCACAGTACCTGTTTATTTTTATTTTTTTGGTTTCAAAAGAGAACAGTGTCTTGTCACAATATGCTTGTATTTATAATGATAATTGCAGGGCTCTTTGTAGCTTTACAGGGTTAAAGAGGGCAATGAGATGACAGTATGTTGTGCCCCACTTATTTCAATATGTGGTGTGGAGGAGATGGTGTAATCTATGAGCCACTATTACTCTTTTTCTGGTAGTCCAATTCTTTTTCTTGTAGTCCAAGGTTTGATTCTGCCAGCCTCCATTTCCCTAATCAGAGCAAGTCACTTAACAACTCAGCACAGAAATAAATAGGACATGCTGGAGGGACAGATTCATAACCCAGAGGCTCCCTTCACTCTGGAATAGAATCCCAGTCCATGTTAGGCAGAGCCCCTCGCTGACTCTCTTCAAGAAAAATCTTGACGAGTGGATGGGAGATTGTAGGTTTACCTCGGTGATCACTTCTGTGTCACTACTAGACAGAGGCACAGTAAACACATCCTTAAAAAGGGCACAGTAAACTCATTCCAAGGGGTGGCGAAAGCCAAACACACTCTGGCTAGGCTTGTAAATGCCCTAGGGCAGATAGCCTAGTATGAACCTATGAATCTATGAACCTAAGTCATCATTTACTTAGTTAATGATTGAATGAATGGAAAATAAATAAACATAAAGGAAAGATAGGGAAATTATTTGTCTGGTTTAGAGGGTTAAGGTTATGAGATATTAATGTTGATTACCTGTTTTTAGCTAAATGAATTGTTACTTGTTTTTATAAAATTATTGTATTTTACATGATTGTACTGTTTCTGATGAGGCCCACATATTTAGAGGATGAAAATGCTACATATTAATAAATGTATCCTGTAAGTGGGTCTATTGTATTTGTATATGTGTTTTTTTTTTGGATTATGTTGTATAAAAGGATAAAAGGATTAATGTACAAAGCTGACATAATAGTAGCTCCCAGTCAAATGAGAAGACAAATGTTTGAGAGGGCACATAAATCAGATTTGGGAACAGCAGCATGCAAATAAAGAGTAAGACATGTAATGTTGGGAGGGTGGCTTAATGGTTAAGGTGTTTGCCTTACAAACACAAGGTACTGGGTTTGAGTCTCACAAGGGATAATTGGCTAGGCTTAAAATGGCCTCCAAGGGCAGTTAGCCTAGTACTAATCTATGAACCTATGAACCTATGTCCTTGCTAGGCAAGCCAGGTCAAACAGAACAGGTAATACACATCTGTACCATCTGCATTGAATACCTTAACAGTAATCTGATTGAAGACATGCTGGCATATCAAGTTGCAAGTCATCCATGGAGTCATATGAGTAGAGATCTGCTTCAGATTAAGTAAGCTATGCATCATGTATGTGTAGATTTTTATTCAAGGTTGCCTGAACTAATTAAATTAACAGATACAAGTTCAAGTGTCATTAATGCATAAAGGCCTACAAATCTGAAAAAGAAGCAAATGGAAAAGGGTCATCCAAGCAGTGAAAAAAATAATCTCATGAGAGAAGCAGAAGTAAACACTATGAGGATTGTCATCTTTGCAGTTTTACAGTATATTAACACTCCATTGCAAGGGCTCCATCTCTTTTAAGCACAATTATTAAACAGCAGAACATTGAAAAACAAATTGCCTACTTCTGCTACTCAAAAACTAATGCCAAGTAATAGAATGCTGGAAAGAAATTAGCAGACAAAAGAAAACAAATGACAACAGAAACTTCAGACTACTTTATTTTACTAGCTGGAGCCAGAGTTAGCACAAGAAAGGCATGGGCTAGTTTGCAGCCTATAGCTGGTGATCCATCAAGCAGCGGAATCAGGATCCCACGTTTGGACAAGAAAAAGGAGATTATTATAAGAGAATTCATGGGGATTTGTATAAGACAAATGCATTCAAGTAAGATGAGCAGTCAGAATTGCTAACAGTACTTTAGCAATAAAATAAAGACTGTGACAAATGTGATAATAACGAATTGCAACAAGAAGAGCTTCAAGTCATAGCCCCAAGAAAAGTTAAATTGCAGGAAGGACTATCCCACAAAATGACTGGATGCCCAGAGAGAGAACAAACCTGTTACATGTTCTACATTTGGAAAACCACTGTAGAATTTAGGCAGATATGTAAACAATCTGAAATGTGATAATGACATTAAAGATGAAAAGTTGCATTTATTTATTTTTGTTGTTTATTTACTTGTTTTTATATCTCCAGTCATCTACCAAGCCCAGCAGTATTTGCTAGTCTCATGTGTTCTTTCTTTCATTCCTTGGTCAGGGTATGAGCCCTATAGCCAATTCATTCACTGAGTAATAACAGAACATATCAGCCTAACTGTTCCCCAGGGGAAGTGACAGTTGGAGTCCAGCAAGCTTTCATTTGCATGAAGGTCCCATTGTTTCCTTAATTAATTCCATCATTCTGGCAGATGTGAAACACCAAAAATACTGCTGGTCTAGGAAGACACCCTAAAGATGAATTTTCACTCCTCCCTGGACCCACCCTTGGTTTTGTGCAACATGTTCCTCATATATCATTGCTGAATCCTGATGCTACCCTCTCCCATAGGAGCCAACAGTCCAGTAGCCCTAACTCCCTGACAGCCCTAGGATAGGTTTTCAACCTTTCTTGTACAAGATATGCTAATCAAACTTAGGTTATCTGGAGTGGCCTTAGAGCTTAATATGTCTGTAATACACAAACACATTAAAATTAGATTTTTTTATGTCTACAGATGATCTTATTTCATAAAGCTCAGTATGCTATGTTTAGAGGTAAGGTCAATGTAAAATGATTAGGTTAAAGTAATGTTTAGCATTTCATGGACTTATATAAAATAATTGCATAAATCTAAGTATTACTATATAAAATGGTTAAGTAATATATGAAAATATAGTTGTAAATATGCTAAATACATTCAGGGAGTTGCATGTCACATGGTGTACATTGTCCTTAGGGGGTTAATTCTGAATAAGGACCTCATGGAAGCTAAAATATACTTACAGTATCTGTGTTGGGTACTGAGCATTCTGACACATATCAAAATGTTGCATACAGCTCTACTTTAATGAAGCAGGAATTATCAGCCCTTTGCCTTTAAGAATGGATTGTCTTAGTGTTGGAATCATAACATTCTCGCAGCATTCATAGCTTTCAGGTTTTCGTGCATCAGTGTTAGTGTAATTATCCATTCTAGAACAGGTATTGCTGACAGAAAAATGTGTCACTTTCAACTAATAGGGTCTTTTTTCAGTATATTCTTTTATCTCTGTCAGTACGAGTGTCCTGCAATAATAACATTTTACAAACTCATTTTATTTTTTCTCTATCTGCAGCTAGAAATGGGGTGTTTAAAGTGGTGATCTGTAACAATACAATTTTCTTTAAGGGAATTACTATATGCTATAATTTTGTGGTTTAGCATACTACTACTATCTGAAGTTGTCTTTGGTATTGTTACTAACCTTAGAAAGCATGCTAGTGCTACTGCTGTAGGGTAGCTGATAAGACAAGAACCTTCGATTTGCAGCACATGGATTTTTCTGCAGTTATATTTTTATTTGTACTGACATTTGTTTGGAAACATTCAATACTGTTAATAAGTCTGTAGAAATTTATCGATATAGCTTTGCAATCATAGGTTTCAGGCTACGCCTTGGTTTAAACTTTTTCTTCTGCTATGCTGACTTGCACATTGATCTATAAGAATGTTTATTTTTATATTTATGAGAAGACTTATTTTTCTTATTGTCTTTTTCTAAGTTCTCATTTTTACTGTCTTACTTTGACTATTTTATCACTCTATTATTCTTTTTGTTTTGAAAGTACCTCCTTTTGGTATTCTGGTATTCTTAGATCTAATCTTGATTTTTTTTGGAAGTGCTTTCCAGCTTTTGGTATAGATGAACTCATAGTTGCAAAATTATTTTGTCTTTTATAATTTGCATGTTTTACCCTTTGAAAGATAATCAGATGAATGTAAATATTCATCCCTACAATATATTTGGAGTGATACGTCTGTGTAATAAATTATTGTTATCTTGCACACCAGTAATTTATTATACCTGTTATCTTGTACACCAATAATTTCCAACAGTTATCTTCTCTTATATTTTCATGCTATTATGAAAGTTCCAAGGATCTTCAATACTGAATTATGCCTTCTAATATGACATTTTGTGCCACATAGCCTATTTTGTTATAGATTTTTTTTATGAGGAACAGTTGTGAATAATTTGCATTTCAATTTCTGAATCAAAATCTATCACACTGTGTTTCTTTTTCAAAAACTTTAGCTTTGCTTCATAATAATGTAATATTTAATTTGGTTCTTACATCACTTTTCTAAATTGAAATTCTTCATAATGTATGGTTGCATGTGTGGAAATGCACTCTGTTAACTTGTATTGCTGCTTGAGTATCCCCATCTAGTTACTGAAAATGCTCAATATATCTGCCTGTCTATTCACTTATCTAGATGTCTATATGGAAAATGTAGTGATATTTTTTCTTTCACTTTTGAATACCACTTATCTTTCTTTAACACTACGCCTCTTAACTGTTCGGTCTACTACCTCCTTCCTATGGATATGCTCACTTATTTTTGCAACTTTTTTTGAATAAAATCTAAACTTTTTAATAGAAACCAGAGCAGTCACCTAGGAAAAGCACAACAAAAAACAAAAAACCTTGATGCAAACCAATGTTCACAAGGCTGGAAAACAAAAGTACTGCACTGTCAAAATGCTACAGTAAAAACCATAATGGTAAAGAGTTCATTTGATTATATTAATGGTCATCTAGTATTCCAGTACTGGTTGACTATTAAATATGATCAAATTAACTCTTTACTATTATGGTTTTTACTGCAGCATTTTGATAACCCAGCCACTGGGGATGCACAAGCCAGTGCATTTCTTTGTGCTGGTCCCAAGCCCGGATAAATGGGGAGGGTTGCATCAGGAAGGGCATCCGGCGTAAAACTTTGCCAAAACATTTCATGCAGTCACCAAGAAAATTTTTTATACTGGATCGGTCGAGGCCTGGGTTAACAACGACTGCCACCAGTACTGTTAGCCTACAGGGTGCTGGCAGAAATTGGGCTACTGTTGGCTGAAGAAGGAGAAGAGGTGGAAGACATGGCTGAAGGCAGGAGGAGAGGAGAAAGGCTAGAACTGTGGTAGTGAGAGTCGGAACTTTGAATGTTGGCAGTATGACTGGTATAGGGAGAGAGCTAGCTGATATGATGGACAGAAGGAAGGCTGGTATATTGTGTGTGCAAGAGACCAGATGGAAGGGGAGTAAGGCTAGGTGTATCGGAGGTGGTTTCAAATTGTTTTATCATGGTGTGGATGGGAGGAGAAATGGCGTAGGAGTTATTCTGAAGGAACAGTATGCTGAGAGTGTTTTGGAGGTGAAAAGGGTGTCGGATAGAGTGATGTTTATGAAGCTGGAAATTGATGGTGTAAGGATGAATGTTGTTAGTGCGTATGCTCCACAAGTTGGGTGTGCAATGGAAGAGAAAGAAAGATTTTGGGGTGAATTGGATGAAGTGGTGATGACTGTACCCAAGGGTGAGAGAGTGGTGATTGAAGCAGATTTCAATGGGCATGTTGGTGAAGGGAACAGAGGGGATGAGGAAGTGATGGGTAGGTATGGTGTTAAACAAAGGAATGCAGAAGGTCAGATAGTAATGGATTTTGCGAAAAGGATGGACATGGCTGTGGTGAATACGTATTTTAACAAGAGGGAGGAGCATAGGGTGACATACAAGAGTGGAGGAAGATGCACACAGGTGGATTATATCTTATGTAGAAGGGCCAATTTGAAGGAGATTGGAGGCCGTAAAGTGGTGACCGGAGAAAGTATCGTTAGGCAGCATAGGATAGTGGTTTGTAGGATGACGTTGGTTATCAAGAAGAGGAGGAGGAGTGTGAGGGCAGCACCAAGGATCAAGTGGTGGAAACTGAAAAAGGGTAATTGTGAGGTGGAGTTCAGGGATGAGTTAAGGCAGGCACTGGGTGGCAGTGAAGAGTTACCAAATAGCTGGGTAACTACAGCAGAGCTAGTAAGGGAGATGGCTAAAAAGGTGCTTGGTATCACATCTGGACAGGGTAAGGACGACAAGGAGACATGGTGGTGGAATGAGGAAGTACAGGAGAGTATACAGAGAAAGAGGTTGGCAAAGAAGAAGTGGGATTGCCAGAGAGATGAAGAAAGTAGACAGGAGTATAAGGAGATGCAGTGCATGGCAAAGAGAGAGGTGGCAAAGGCTGATAAGGCATATGAAGAGTTGTATGAAAGGTTGGACACTAAGGAGGGAAAAAAGGACCTGTACCGATTGGCTAGACAGAGTGACCTTGCTAGGAAAGATGTGCAGCAGGTAAAGGTGATAAAGGATAATGAGGGAAACATACTCACAAGTGAGGAGAGTGTGTTGAGGAGATGGAAAGAGTACTTTGAGGGGTTGATGAATGAAGAGAATGAGAGGGAGAGAAGGTTGGATGATGTAGGGATAGTGAATCATGAAGTACAATGGATTAGCAAGGAGGAAGTAAGGATAGCTATGAAGACAATGAAGAATGGAAAGGCTGTTGGCCCAGATGACATACCTGTGGAAGCATGGAGGTGTTTAGGTGAAATGGCAGTGGAGTTTTTAACCAGATTGTTTAATGAAATCTTGGAAAGTGAGAGGATGCCTGAGGAATGGAGAAAAAGTGTTTTGGTACCGATTTTTAAGAATAAGGGTGATGTGCAGAGCTGTAGTAACTACAGAGGGATAAAATTGATCAGTCACAGCATGAAGTTATGGGAAAGAGAAGTGGAAGCAAAGTTAAGAAGGGACGTGATGATTAGTGATCAGCAGTATGGTTTCATGCCAGGAAAGAGCACTACAGATGCAATCTTTGCTCTGAGAATGTTGATGGAGAAGTACAGAGAATGTTGGAAGGAGTTGCATTGTGTTTTTGTAGACTTAGAGAAAGCATAAGACAGGGTGCCTAGAGAGGAGTTGTGGTATTGTATGAGGAAGTCAGGAGTGTCAGAAAAGTATGTAAGAGTGGCACAGGATATGTACGAGGGTAGTATGACAGCGGTGAGGTCTGCGGTGGGAGCGACGGATGCGTTTAAGGTGGAGGTGGGGTTACATCAAGGATCAGCTCTGAGTCCTTTCTTATTTGCAATGGTGATGGACAGGTTGACAGACGAGATCATACAGAAGTCCCCGTGGACTATGATGTTTGCAGATGACATTGTGATCTGTAGTGAGAGTAGGGAACAGGTGGAGGAGACCCTGGAGAGATGGAGATATGCTCTAGAGAGAAGAGGAATGAAGGTCAGCAGGACTAAGACAGAATATATGTGTGTGAATGAGAGGGAGGATAGAGGAATGGTGAGGATGCAAGGAGTAGAGGTGGTGAAGGTGGATGAGTTTAAATACTTGGGGTCAATAGTTCAGAGTAACGGTGAGTGTGGAAGAGAGGTGAAGAAGAGAGTACAGGCAGGATGGAGTGGGTGGAGAAGAGTGTCAGGAGTGATTTGTGACAGATGAGTACCTGTAAGAGTGAAAAGGAAGGTCTACAAGAGGGTAGTGAGACCAGCTATGTTATATGGGTTGAAGACAGTGGCATTGACAAAAAGGCAGGAGTTTGAGCTGGATGTGGCAGAATTAAAGATGTTAAGATTTGCACTGGGTGTGACAAGGGTGGACAGGATTAGGAATAAGTATATTAGAGGGTCAGCCCAGGTTGGAAGGTTTGGAGACAAAGCCAGAGAGGCACGATTACATTGGTTTGGACATGTGCTGAGGAGGAATGCTGAGTATATTGGTAAAAAGATGCTAAGGATGAAGCTACCAGGTAACAGGAAAAGAGGAAGGCCTAAGATAAGGTTTATGGATGTGGTGGAAGAGGACATGCAGGTGGTTGGTGTGACAGAGCAAGATGCAGAGGACAGGAAGAAATGGAAACAGGTGATCTGCTGTGGCGACCCCTAACGGGAATAGCTGAAAGAAGATGATGATGACTACAGCATTTTGATATTGCAGTATCTTTAAGTTTTCCAGCCTTGTATACATCAGTTTACACTGAGGTATTTGTTTTCTGGTTTGCAAAATTAAAACTTTGGTGCTTATTTGTTTGATCCTATTTGTTGGCCACTACAGTCTTCCTGTCATGGACTTTTGTCATTTAGTGCATGTAGCAGCTTTCTTCAAATAAGCTTTTTGACTTTGAAATAATAAAATGAGTTAACACTTAGTATATGCTATTTGTGTGAGTAAAAATAATTGTTACTTGTTCACTCTTCTTGCCCATTTTCACATCTTTCCAGCATCCATGTATTTGACAATGTTGTAGTCAGGAGTACATTTGGCAAGGCACTCAGTGTGGTAAGACTACAACAGATAGCCTATGTTTGACATTAGTTTAACTCTACTTAAAGGAAGATGTGTTCACAGGCAGTTACTAAGCATGCCGTTCCAGAGACCATTGAGGAGCCTACCCCAAATTTATAATCACCCCAAAGCACTGTCTTGTTAAATTACACGCTCAAGGTCACATAGTAGGCAAATGAATGGGGAAAGATGTAAACTCTATACACTTGCACAGGATGTAGCCCCTTAACATACTCAGAGCTTTAGTCCTCTGCAGTAATTGCCCAGTCAGAGACAGGCACTATAAATCAGAGAGCAAAAGATTTACTTTATTGCAAATTAAATAAATTATCTCATTTTTGAAAGCTACATATATCATTGAACAAAAATGTAACTGATAAATTAAATAAATTACCAAACCTGCTTCATTTTCTGTGTACATCTCTTACATTACTCTGCCTCGTATACTGACAGCTGACGACCTGTCATCATCAGGTCTCTCTGTTGCATTGCCTCCTATTAATCAGCAATTAGCTATCACTTTCACCAAATGCTTGTTTTAATATGATTTACCTAGTTTTGTGAATAGGCTGAAGACTGCTAGCCTAAATGCAAGTACTAAAATAAGACTCTCCAAGGCTATGTCTGCAGCAAGGCACCTGTCAAGAGCTGCAATGCAATGTAAGTAGATATGACTGAAGTTTCACATGCAATAGCAGATTAGGGCAGATTAGGCAAGAAATATATCTGCCTTACAGTGCTTCTAGAGCAACTAGTAATTCTGGAGTGAGCCAATCAAATGTCCTTATGGCTAACTCTTCCTTCTATACTTCTGTTATTTATACTGGGTATAGAGATCAGCCATTGCTCACTACCAACTTCTATCCACCCTACTCTATGTATCTCCCATTTTGACTAATCTCAACAAAACTGAACTAAGCAAAATGGAAGCCTGCTATAACAGAACTGCCCGCTTTGCTGCAAATTGCTCATATAGAACTCATCACTGTACTGCTTTGGGACAGCTTCACTGGCTTGAACTGCCCAACCTCCTAACCTACAATCAGCTCTGCCTCCGTCATTATATCTATTACCTCCCCAATAAGTGTCCTGCCCTCAAAAACCTAGTACAACATCACTCAGCCAAAAGGCCTCTTAGATCATCAAGCAAACTACTACTAGAAGTCACCAACAGCTACAATAGCTTTGGAGACACACTATATAGTAATTCAGTGGCTAAAAAATGGAACTCTCCCACTAGCATACAAAACACATCATCCAAAGCCTCCTTTAAAAACCTCATTAGGCAACATTTCAAGCAAAGTTGGCAGTGCCATGACTGCTCCCCAGGCTAGTGAAAGCGAATAAGGTACACATACTAAACTTACAGTACTTGATAATAGTTTTCACTCTTACTCACAAACACCGACTAAGGTACAATGTATGTACTGTACCTACGTACTATGTATGTATTCTACCTATGTTCCAAATTTCAGCTGTACACAGCAAATCTATTAATTACCTTTATTTTTAAATTAATATTTTCTTGTTTGTTCTCTCCACTGTAACTGTTGATGTGCTGCATACCACTGTAAAAACATGTCTATTGTAATTTGTGTGTGTACTGATCATGTCTAAATATCTGAATGTATCTGTAATTTTTCTATGTGGAGCTTTTCTCCCCAGGCATCTGCTGAAAAAAGGGCCTTTTCGGCTCAGTCAGACACACCCAGTTAACAAATGTAAAATAAATAAATACAACTTGGAAAAGGGTGAGTAAGATGAGGATCTCAGACGGACCCACACAGCAGTCTTTTCTGATATCTGAAAAATTATTGAAATGGTCCCTGCTACTTAAAAATATGTTCAACTCCTTCTAGAATTCACAAGCAATTAACCTCTCCTGGGCTTCCAGAAAAGAAACATATGATGTTAAGTTGTCTATCTCGCCTTCATTCTTGCTGGTTGGGTTCAGAGCCGATCCTTGGCTCCGACTCAGCCATCTTCAAAAGCTCGAGAGCTGCTTACTGGCTCGAGGCCCCCCTATATCCCATAATGCCTGGCGCTAGATACCCAGATCTCATTTGCCGCTTCTGCTATGAGGTTGCGTTTACTGGCTCAGGTCGTATTTTTTCACTTTATTGATATATATATATATATATATATATATATATATATATATATATATATATATATATATATAGAACTTTTTGTATATTATTAGTTAGAATACTTAGTGTTCATACATAGTTATAGTATTTGTTGGTATTTGTTGGTGTATAATCTTCCCCCTTGAAAACTCGTTTTCTTCTTAGAGAGTTTTCCCCTCCCTCCCCCACTCCAGTTAAGGTAGCCGTTTTTAGTTAGAGGCTTATCCTTGTTTCCTTTTTTTTTTAAGGTAGTAAATTTTTTTCATTAGAAATTGGGGTAGTTGGTAGGTCTGTTTACCCTTTCTTCTATTATAGAGTGTGTGTGTGCTGTTAGGGTGTGGTAACTTGTGTGGACTGTGTGTGTTTTTTTCTAGTTACCTACTTCCCTTTGTACTCTTCCTTTGTATTTTCATATTTCCTTTACAGGAATGTCTAAAGACACGAAAGTGTCTAGATTCAAGAAGTGTGACTCATGTTGTCAGAAAATGTCACTGACAGATGGTCACACTTCTTGTATCTATTGCTTGGTTGCCCTACACCTGCAGGACTCTTGTTCAGTGTGTCACGCCTTTAGTCCAAGAGTCCTGCAGGAGCATAGAAATAAGCTTATCCTTAGGGGTTTGCTTAAACCTGAAGGATCACTGGCTAAGGCTCAGTCAGTGAAACCTTCCAAGCCATCGAAGCCGCTGGCTTCCAGTTCGGAGCCGTCGTTGGGTGTGGTGCCTGCTTCAACATCGGTTCTGGCTGGAACTGAAGAACCTATCTCCCAGCCAACTTTGGCTCCGACTGGAGCCGAAGTACCTATCTCCCAGTCAGCCCCGACTCTGCTGTCGGAACCATCAGGGAGTCGAAAACTCTCCAGATCAGCATCCTTAGAGTCGATACACTCAGCTCCGGGGTCGACCTTGTTGCAATCGGAGTGAAGTCACCGATCCCACTCTTCTCGGTCGTCTAGTCTATCTGACCATGATTTGGAGAGAGTGGTGAGCAGGCTTTTAAAATCGCAGGCCCTGGCTAAAATGTTATCCAGCCCCCCTCATCAGGGTTTGGCTCTACCTGTGTCTGCAGTAGTTCCTCCTTTGACTCATCCCTTGAGCTCGGAGCCGGAGCATGCTGAGGCTGGGATCGTGGGACCATCAGCACCGATACCTACCCTTTCGGTTCCATCGTCGGCTCCGATCTCTTCCATGGTGCCGTCCTTAGAGGGATCTGGGTGCCGGGACTCCCTCGTCGGCTCTGAGGGGGCAAGTGGCATCGGACCCTTGTCTGACCCCGTTCTCCCTCTTGGAGCTTTGGCGCAGGTGAGTTTGGCTCCTACATCAGCTTTGGAGCCATCTCTCTCTGTACCGGGAAGGATTCCGGTCTCTTCTGAGCTGGAGCCTTCTCCAATATCGGGAAGAGGTGCCTTCGAGGTCATGAGGAGTGTGCTGGAATCTGAGTCAGCCTCACGGCCAGCCTCATTGGCTCCTCCCCCATGGTGCGTGCTCCTGCCTCTGCCCCTCCTCCAGACTCCAAACGTGGGAAACAAGCGCTCCAGGGCACCCCATTGGGTGTATCTTCCTCTTCCAAGGCCTCCCCCGTTCATTCAGAGAAGCCCCCTCGAAAGAGGAAATGCAAGAGGAAGCATGTTGACTCCCTTGAGTCTGTCACTTCAGATACCGACTTGGAGGAGTCGGAAGGGTCCCCGAGATCCCGCTCTGAGGACGTCTCCTTCTCAGACATCCTTGAGATTCTTAGGCAGAGGGGGAACTGGACTACCCTTAACCCTTCCGAGGATGAGTCGGTATTCCTGGATGTGTTAGGTTCCCGACCCTCCACCTCCTGGGTGTCTCCGCCTTTCGATCCACTGATGTCTGTGGTGGCTCGAAAGGCATGGTCAGCTCCAGACACAATAGGACCAACTCCCTGCAGGCCCACAAAATTTATTACTGCCCCACAAGACAAGCAATTTCTGTCCAAGGGTGTTCCCGTTGATGCCATGGTGGTAGCAGCGGCCACAAAAAAGGAGTTGGCTGAAACTTCTTCATCTGTCCATCCCCCTAATAAGGAATCTAGGACCCTGGACAGATATGGGAAGTGGATGTTTTCCTCAGCGACCTTCTCCATGAGGTCGCTAAATTACTTGTGCCACTTTACCCATCTTCAAAGGGATCTCCTTAAAGAGCTAGGAGATACCATTCAAGATCCATCAGCTGCGGGGGACTAGGCTAAGGTTGCCTCCCAGCTGGCGACTCTTAATTCAGTAGTAAACTCCTTCATGTGGCTCATCTCTTATGCAGCCGATGGTGCAAGTAGAGCCGCAGGCACAGGCATGGTCTTGAGGAGGCATGCTTGGATGCGGTTATGTAACTTTGTGGAACCCTTCAGGGCATCTTTCACCAACACCCCCTTTGATGGTTCTGCTCTTTTTGGACCACAGGTTAAGGATACTCTTACCAGGTGTGAGCAAGAAGGCAAGAATCTCTCTGCTGTGGGAGTCCATTTTTCCACTCCTTCAAGACCATATCCCAAGGGTCAGAAGAGTAGGAAGATGTGGTTCCAGAAACCCCAGGGAGCCATGCCTGACACACGTGGAGAGTTCCCCCTCCAGGGGCAGAGGAGGAAACAACAATAGACGCTGCCCTCGAGGCAGAGGGGGTCCGTAAAATCAGGGCCAAAGAGAATCTTTCTCTGATAAGCCCTACCAGCATCCCTGAGGTGCTGCCCGGCTGTCCACCTTCGGAGGCAGACGGGGGAAGATTATCGCTGTACCCAAAAGCCTGGCAAAGTATAACACAAGACAAATGGGTACTGTCTATCATATCCGAAGGCTACAAAATCCCCTTCCTTCGCACTCCCTACATTGCCAACAAATCCCTTCCAGATGTTCCACCCAATCTAAGGGATCAAGCAGTTCAAGAAATTTCAAAACTGATAAGAAAAAGAGCCATCCAGTCAGTCCCAGCAGACCAGCAAGGATCCAGAATTTACTCAAGGTTCTTTTTCGTACCAAAAAAGACAGGGGACTGGAGACCCATTCTGGATCTCAGCAGACTGAACAGGTCTGTTCAAAGAACGAAGTTCCGGATGGTCACGCTACAGTCCATTTTACCCTTTCTGGGTCAGGACAATTGGATGTGCTCCATAGATCTTCAGGACGCGTACTACCATATCAAAATGGACAGATGCTCCAGAAGATTCCTCCGCTTCCGGCTGGGAGCCAGTCATTATCAGTTCAGAGCTCTGCCCTTTTGTCTCACCACAGCCCCCAGGGTGTTCACCAAATGTTTGGCAGTAGTTACCGCTCACCTGAGACGGCAAGGATTCCAGGTGTTTCCATATTTAGATGACTGGCTCCTTACTGCAACCACCAGGCATCACCTGCTGCGAGCCAGAGACTACACCATCCAAACTTGCTCCAAACTAGGCATCACAATAAATTTTGAAAAGTCTGCATTGTCACCTTGTCAATCTATTACCTTTATAGGCACAAACTTAAATAAAAAGGACATGTCAGCGAGACTTCCAGTAGACAGAGTGTTAGACATTCGGCGACATGTGCAGGTCTTATTAGGATGTAAAAAAATTCAGGCCAGATTCGTCCTAAGAACATTGGGTCTCATGGCAGCAGCTATCATACTAGTCCCCCTTGCATGTTTTCACATGAGGATTCTTCAGTGGATGCTGTTCACACAGTGGTCCTTCCAGCAACTCCCAATGTCTCACATGATAATGATCACACAGTCATGCAAAAACCAACTTGCTTGGTGGATGGTTTCCCCATCATTACACCAGGGCAGACCATTTGTTCTTCCTCCTCCAGTGGCTACGGTGACCATGGATGCCTCCCTGATCGGGTGGGGGGGGCATTTTCAGGGCAGAACAGTCCAAGGCACCTGGCAGCCTCACGAGTACCATCTGCATATCAACGTCTTGCAGATGAGGGCTGTGCTTTTAGCGTTGCAAGCTCTTCAGAACTCTCTTCCCATCAGGACCATTGCAATTCAAACAGACAATATGTCAGTAGTATGGTACATCAACAAGCAGGGCAGAACCAGGTCCTACCCCTTATGTCGAGAAGCACTCAGACTTTGGCAGTGGGCGATCTCTTCCTAACGGTTTCTGATAGCAGGGCACATCCCTGGGAAGTCCAATATTATAGCAGACAGGCTGAGCAGAGCAATTCTCATGCCTCACGAGTGGTCTCTCAATCAGACTGTGGTGGACAAAATCTTCCACAAATGGGGTCAGCCTTGCTGCGACCTTTTAGCCACCCCCTTCAACAGCAAGTGCAACAATTTCTTCTCTCTCCTCCCTCTTCCCGGACACTTCCCCAGAGATGCTCTAGTTCACGATTGGCCTCAGGGACTTCTTTATGCATTCCCTCCATTTCCCCTGATCCCCAAACTAATTCAGAAAGCTACCACATTGGGATGCAAGATGATCCTCATTGCCCCTTACTGGCCTCGACATATTTGGTTCCCGTTCCTGCATCATCACCTTCTGGAGCAGCCCTGGACCCACTTCCAGACCTCCTGATCCATCAATCGGGCAGGCTGCATCAATCTCTTCAATCTCTCGAGCTCACTGCTTGGTTGCTCCACTTCCGGCCTTAGCCAGGCTTCTGAACATCTCCCACTCGGTGCGTGAAATCATTTTATCTTCGCATAAGTCTACCACTAGAAAAACTTATGCTAGTAAGTGGAAGCGTTTTTCCTTATGGGCAGAGACCAGGAATACAGATCTCTTTTCAGTCCCTGTGCACCATATTTTAGAATTTCTAGCGGAAATTTTTCGAGCTGGATCCTCTTCTGCCACGATTAGAGTTCAGCTAGCTGCAATTTCAAATTTTCATACGGGTCTAGCTGATACAAGCATCATGTCCCATAAGCTTTGTAAAGCCTTTCTTAAAAGGACCACTCTACTCAGGCCTCCAGTAAGAGATCTCCCGCCTCCGTGGGATCTGAATTTGATTTTAGCTTCCCTGATACTGCCCCCCTTTGAACCTGCAGCTTCATGTTCTTTGAAGTTTCTTTCTTGGAAAACCCTTCTTCTGGTTGCAATTACATCGGCTAGAAGAGTTTCTGAACTTCAGGCTCTTTGTGTTCATCCTCCTTACCTAGTTTTTCACAATGATAGAGTTTCTCTTAGGACTAACCCTTCCTTTCTTCCAAAGGTTGCTTCTGATAATAATTTGAATTAGTCCATTGACCTGCCTGCATTTTTTCCAAATTATTCCAACAAAGCGGAATACAAATTACATCAGTTGGACGTTCATAGACAATTACACTTTTACTTGCATAGAACCAAGCAAATCAGAAAATCAAACCAGTTGTTCCTGTCCTATGCTGACTGTAAACAAGGTATACCGATGTCAAAAGTCACCTTATCTAGGTGGTTGACATCTATTATTACATTTATATATCAGTTAAGGAATAAAGAGCTTCCTGCTAAACCAAAAGGTCACTCCACTAGAGCTCTAGCTACTTCAGTGGCTTTTCAGGCAAGATTGCCAATCGAAACTATTTGTGCGGCAGCTACATGGGCCAGTCTTCATACCTTCATTTCACATTATAAGATGGATGTGGCCTCCAGGAGCAGAGCTGATTTTGGTTCCACTGTTCTGAAGAGTCTGTTCCGATGAGCCACCCAGGATTGAGGTGCTAGGGACGCTGTCCCAACCAGCAAGAATGAAGGCGAGATAAACAACTTAACATTAAGAAGTTATGTACCTACCATAATGTTCCATGTTAGTTGTCTTCTTCTCGCCTTCTTTCTTGCATCCCACCCTCCATCCCCCTATTCTAGTAGACCGAGAAGAGTTCCTTATGTTTTTTATCACTGGCTGAGTCTTCTCTGGCTATTACTTCTCACTACCAGTCTCTCCAGTAGGTTCATGCATCCTACTGCAGGTTTACTATATTATTATTATTATTATTATTATTATTATTATTATTATTATTATTATTATTATATTTGTTATTATTATGTCTGTAGTTAGGTTTACCAAACGAGATCTGGGTATCTAGCGCCAGGCATCATGGGATATGGGGGGCCTCGAGCCAGTAAGCAGCTCTCAAGCTTTTGAAGATGGCCGAGTCAGCAAGAAAGAAGGAGAGAAGAAGACAAGTAACATGGAACGTTATGGTAGGTACATAACTTCTTAATCTGATTTTACCCTAATCTAGAATACTTAGGGGAAAAAAACAAGAAAAAATGTTTCTCAAAATAACTTTACATGGGCTTAGACAGTGACATGAAGACGAATATTTTGTTGACCATAATTTGTAAAAGCATTCTGTTGTAAGAGAATCACAAAGTTATATGTGGTAAGGTATTCAAGTTTTGGGGCTATAAATGTTTGAGCATGTAGAACATCTGGCTTCCACTGTAAAGACCCTTGCATGTTTATATAATGATTTCATTTGAGATAAGACTTTATTTTATGCTGTGCCATGATGATTATTAAATAAAACACAAGGGTATAATAAAATGCTTGCATACATAATGATCAGTACTTGGCACTAAAAATGTAATTGGTCTTGAATGGTTATATCCCAGAACATAGTAGTTTTTTATTGTATACCAAACAGCACATAGTTAATTCTATTGTTATTTAGTAGTTACTTTTTTATTTCAATTATGCTAGACCTCTGTAAAATTATTCTGCAGATATCTCTGCAACAGTGCATCATTTCACCATATTTAAGCAGTATCTGGCCATTATTATAGACAATCACATTGAAAACCTTATCTTAGGGAAGGGCACCACGAAGTGAAAAAGTTGGACAAGGACCCATGGTGCATCACTGAGAAACATCCAGATTTAATCTACCAATATCAGACAACAGCATAGATTTAATGCAGAAGTAAAAAGTACTATACACAAAGCAGCTACTAATCAAAGCCAGGTGACCCCTTCCAAAGCCTCTTTCTGTAAGACTAGTCGATCAAACAGAATGACTCACCAGCAACTGTAATATAATACAATGCAATAAGGGTGCTGGGATGTTATGTTTTAGAAGCCATGCAGGGATTGATCCAATAAACAATAATCATGAACAAGTTAAAGTATGTGGCTATTAATGATTTTCTCAAGAATATCATCCAGAGCTATAGAGTCAAAATGGGTAGGTAATGTGCTTCCCAGAATGACTTATGGCCTTGGGTATGAGTAAAATGCAAGAATTCTTTTAGCAAGGAGGAGCATTATCTTATGTTAATGTTAACTTAAAAATATGAGTTAAAAGGTTTGGCAATAAAATGTACTCATAGGATTATGACCTTATAGTGAAGAGATATGACAACCCCTTGTAATCTTTAGAGCCTTCTGTCTGGACCATTCTGTGCCAGGTAAGACTAGCCTTGGAAAATTTGTCTAAGAAGAGGAACCAACCCAAAGGATTCTGCAAATATGATCTTACGACTGTTTTTGTCAAAGAATAGAAGAGAAAAACCTGACCTATAAAATAGGCACTGGAACACAGCTGTGAAAACAAGCTATGGATTAAAGTTTATTAATAAGAGGCTATTGACTTTGTAGCCAACATAAGCCAGTCAGCCCAAGCCCCTGCCCCCCAAAAAACACACACACCTTATATGCACCCATTTTGTGGGCTCACTGCCTATAAAGTGAAGTTTAGGTGTGATGCTAAGCAAGTGGGTGAAAGAAGAGGTGCAACTTAACTGAATTAAGCCCTTCAATGGAAGTGGAATCCTGGGACATGGAATATTACCTCACTGGTAGGGAAGGAGTCAGGGCAGGGTCTATATCAGTTCACCGAAATGGCTGAAGTTCGAACACCATATGTTCTAACTTCTAACCACGAAGTACAAAAACATCGAAGTCTTAGAACAGCGATTTTTTTCCCAGTGAAAAAAAATCGCTGTTCCAAGAAGCACACACACAACACAAGCACTCCAAAAAACAGCAATCCACACACAAACACTTAAAATCCTACATCTACCCCTACACTAAAGTGTACATACACTACTATCTATCCACTTACCTTAACCCAAACCCTAACCCTAAGGTCCATCACTATCGCACACTCACCTGACCCAGGTCCTAACCCTAACTCACCTAACCCACCCTAACCCTAAAGTCTGTCACTATCGCACACCCACCTCACCCGTGCCCTAACCCTAACTCACCTAACCCACACCTTAACCCTAACGTCCACACAATCGCACACTTACCTGAATCCGACCCATAACTTCCCACCACAGTCCTGATAATCACGAATGTTCCATGGCTTCGCGATAATCAGTGTTTGTACTTCACAGTTTGAACATCTGGTGTTCGATTGCTAGCCGTTTCGACAGACAGATATAGACCCCTCAGGGCATGTGCAAGAGGTTTAAAATTTCCAACAGACAAAGCTGGTCTTATTTCCATGCATGCTATTACTCTGGAGCCAGACTACTCAGGTGAGGTGGAGGGAGTCTCCCCAACTCTGCATTTGCCTTACAGGTTAGGCTTCAGACTGGCATTGTGATACTCATAAGCCTCTAGCAGGGTATTTTACAGTTAGAATTTGTGCCAGTAAACGACAAAGTTGTTTCAATGCAACTGTGAGTTGCAGGAATGAAATCTCTGAATGCTGTTTGCACACATGCAGCTAACAGTTTTTAAGAGTATTAGAACTTCTTGAAGACCAATGGAGGGTTGCTTGATAGGTAACACTGCCTGACTCTAACTCTACAAGCAAACTTCAAAGCTCCTATGGGTAATGGCAGACATAGTTTATTTTATTTTATTGCTTTTATTTAGATTTTGGTTACTAGGGCTGAGCAGTGATTACAGCAAAGACCAATTGCAGGGTAACATTCTAACTAGCAGCAAGAAAATGTAACAAATACAACCAAAAGTAGAACACAAATGTAATGCAAATTAGTCATAGAAAAGAGAGGTACTTTGTACAAACTTCACACTATGTTGAGGTGTACACTTTATAAGTGGAAATGTGCATTACTTGGAGGGGTGTGCTTGGAAGGGATGATGTGCCTAATGTAGATTAAAGGCTTTTTAGTGAAATTGGCATATACAGTCGTAACAGCATTATCTTACAATTATTTGATGTTTACCTGTCAGCTATGACTTTAAGAGAGACTTTAAGCTAATGATTAATCTGTTATCAATTTATAACATCAGGGATTCTGCAGGACTATTTCCTGGGCCTTGAGTTTTTAATAGGTTTTATAGATACAATCTCCATTTTCTCTTCCTAAAATAGGTACCATCCTCTGTGACTATGACATGGCATTATGACACAGTGTCTATTCCCATTCCTATTCCATAATTAATATACCTCTGCCTATTTCTCTTAAGATCTGGATGGATTAATAGATTAAATCAACAAAATGTATAGATGTCTAGAGCTGTTTCAGTGAAAACATACATGCACACACACACACACACACACACACACACACACACACACACACACACACACACACACACACACACACACACACACACACACACACACGCACCTCATTCTTCGCTAAATTGATTAAACTTGTTTTGGTTCCAAATGTTCAGCAAATTTCAGGGATTGCTGAACACCTGCTTCAAAGAATCAGATCTCCAGAAAAAGCAAAAACCACACCTGTGAATGGTGCACTTATTTGTTCACTGGAATATATTCAGACTATAAATACCATTAGTTCATCTACAAATGTACACAGCGTGCAAAGAGCACTAAGTGTAAATGGTTTTATATGTCATTCCTCCAAAAGGTAACATTACTTTCTCACCCTTGAGAAATTTGAATGGCTTGATCTTTAAACTTCTTCATCTGGGTTTTTTTGTTTCCCCTTAGAAAGAACTCTAAGGTGAAATAGTAACCTCAGAAGTCTTTCTATATCCACTACATACCTAAAGATACTAGAATGCATTCTTCATGCCTTATTGCTCATACAGGTTATCCTTAAAATGCAACATATACAAATTTGTTATCATTAGCCCAAAACTAATGAACAAATCCAGCAAACCACCAGAGTTACTTTTTTGACCACCTGAAGTCACTTACTGAAATAAAACAACAAGTAAAAGCAGCATGGTCATTCCTTAATTCAGACTCAGCCAATCCAATCTGCATTGGACTGATTTAGTGATGTTCTACCTTTGTATGTTCCAAGTGTATGAGCAATAAGGCATGCAGAAGGCATGCTAGTATCTAATAATGTCACTGCCAGGGTGATTCAGAAAACACAAGGTGAACAATGTATTTATAGGGAATAGTACAGGTGTTTTTAAATTGGTCTACATCTTTGCTGTTAATGGTAGGTCATGACTGGTTATTGGTAAATACTATTTTGTATATATTACAATGGGCCCTGATGAAGGTGCACTAATGGTGAAAAATAATTCACAGGAAGGGATGAGCTAGTCTCTTCTTGGCCCTATTAAGTTAATGTCACATGGTAAGGAATAACTTGGAATCACTGTGATTGAGGCTATGGAAATTTGTAGAGGGACACATAAGTTCTCTCTTGAAAGAAGGATGGCCTTTAAAGTTTAAAGGAAAATGTTTCAGTACCTCAAGAATTGGGGGGTGAAATATGTTTTCATAGTAATCAGTCTGATGGATTCAAGAGCAATTTGATCGGGGGAATCAATGAAATAATATTCTGTATCACTGCCTCTGGGTAAATTGGTTGTAAATGATTTCTGCAAGTTTAGCAGAAGTGAAGCTGTCGGAGGCTTCATTGTGTTTAAGGATCCTTTATTATTGCATGTTTGGAAACTCGGTTATTAGAAGGCAAAATGGATGTGTATGTAGTGGAGTTTGGCAGAGGAAGCTACTTAGTATAGGATTTGCCACCAGATAACAGTATGATGAATGAGTAACCCCATGTGTGATCATCAGTTAATACATGATGGCCAGGCACTACAGTCTCATAGGTTCATAGGTGTATACTAGGCTAATGGCCCTGGAGCCTTTACATGCCCAGCCCATAGAAGTGCCCTGGCATCATACCGCCCAATGTTAGTTCCCAGTGCGTCTATCAAGTAGATCCACTGAAGTGATCCCTGGGTGACCTATTTCTCTTGAAGATGAACATCAAGGTGCTCTGCTTGGCATGTATGGGAAGTCTATTCCAGAGCATAGGCAGTCTCTGGGTGAAGAACCTGTCCCTCTAGCATGTTCTGTTGATTGTGGTAATGAGGTTGAGGTCTCTGGAGCATGTGGTGCAGAGGGATTGGGATTTCTTTAGATGTAGCATTTCTAACAGAGCTGGATCAGACATGGCTTTGTAAGTCAAGCAGAGAGTGCCTCTAAGTAGATGATATAAGACAGAGAATAGCTGGAGTCTTTTGAGTCTGTCCTTGTAGGACATGTGTTTAATGCCTAGAATCCTCGTCATGAGGTACTTCTGTGGCCTCTCCAGCTGTTGCAGGTGTCTAGTGAGGTACATGCCAAATGGGGCATTGAATTCATTGATTGGTCTGATGAGGGAAGAGTAGAGTGAGACGATGACCTCTTTCTTCCTGGATGTAAAACCCTTGATAATGAAATGTGCCACATAGAAGGACTTTCTGACAACAGTGGCAATGTGGTGGCCGAAGGGGAGGTTGCTGTCAACCTGCATCCCCAGATCTCTTATAATGCCTTCAGTGTTCAGTGGGCTCCACCAATGTGGTAATTACTGGGAACTGAGTTTTTCCCAAAGGGGATGACGATGCATTTTTTGGCGTTAAGCTTAAGGCCATGGTTTCGACACCAGTCACTGGTCTCAGTGAGGCCTTTCTGTAGGATATCTGCATCACTTGGGGAGTTAATAATGGCTGCCAGCTTGCAGTCATCTGTGAACTTGGTCAGCCAGAGTCCCTTTGTGTTGGCCTGGACGTCTGAGAAATAGATGCCGAACAGGAGAGAACCCAGGACCGATCTCTGTCGGACTCCACTCATGACTGGTCAGCAGTCTGACTTGGAGTCTGCTACTTTCACACTGTGTGTTCTATCTGTGAGCCAGTTTGCAACCCACCTAGTGATATAGGGGTTGATGCCTAGTTTGGTGAGTTTATCAATAATTCCTGAGTGAGGAATAGTATCAAAGGCCTTGGCTAGATCGAGGTAGGATGTATGCACTGCCTTACCTTCATCCACAGCTCTGGTGACTGACTCAAAGAAGTCAACCAGGCTGAGCAGGCATGATCTTTCACAAAGCCAAATTGCATGGGGTCTAGAGTTTGGAGATTTCCTATATCTTTGTTAATCAGGTCCATGATGATGCACTCCATAGCTTTACATATCAGACTTGTCAGGCTAATGGGGCGTAATTCCTAAGGTCTGTAGTTGCTCCCCCTTTATGGAGAGGGATGACTGTAGCAGTGCGCCATTCAGTAGGGACAAAGCCTGAGGTGAGGCTGTGACTGAACAGGGCACACAGATGTGGTGCCAGTTCACTTTGTAATTCAGGTAGAACACAGCCAGGGATATTATCAGGTCCCATGGAAGCTGTATTCTTGGCCTTGGACAATGCAGCTTTAATCTGTGCTCCAGTAATGTTGGCTGCCTGGCATTCTTCTGGTATTATGATTGGTCCTTTGGGAGGGAGGTGAGAGGAAAAGTTGGCACTGAATCTGTCGGCCAGTATGTTGGGAAAATCTGTTGGCTCATAGGAGGTACCATTGTGCAGTAACTCAGAGCAAATATGGGTCTTGCCGTGGAGGTTCTTGATATAACTATAGAAGGCTTTGTGATTGTTTTTAGTGTCTGCCACAATTCTGCCTTCATAGCTGCCTTCATGAAGCCTATCTTTGCTTACCCTTGCACTACAGTCTCATGAAGCCTACCTTTGACCACTAAATAATATGTGGTGACAGTAAGTATATATATATATATATATATATATATTTTTTTTATAACTGTAGAATACTTATAATTTCTGATTCACTAGGATTCCAACTACCTCAGAATGAGCCCGTTGTCTTCTAGAGTAATCTTGCCAATAGTAATTGAAATTCATACAAGAGTAGCTTTGTGTGCGTGCGTGCACACACACACACACACACACACGCACACACACACACACACACACACACACACACACACACACACACACACACGCACACGTATAATGATATCTTCCCAGTAGCAAACCCTTATTCCTTATCTCATTCCCTATCTTTACAATAACATTGCAACTGGCCAGATCATTTTGGTACAGCAAAAATGCTGTCACCATTTATGCTTAAAATTAGCCAACTATTAAATATATCTATGGCAGCAAAGGCTTCAGCAATAACACTTGAAAAGGCAGAAGCCATCAGTTGAGTTTATACAAGTTCAACAGTCATACCATTAAGGTAATAAATAAGTCACAATTCAAAGTTATTTGAAGTGAAAATTAAAAAAAGTCTGTTTGAAATAAATGCAATTAAGTAGTGCACTTTGTACAAGATAACCTTTTCCCTGCAAAAAGAAATACTAAAGAAATGGATTTAAAGAGAAATTGCTTAAAGAAAATGTCCAACAGCTTATGTGTCCCTATTACTACCTGTAGCAAAAGGATTATTTAATTCTAACCACCTCTAAGTAGAACTTCAAAGGTCAATATAGTTTCAGATGCAAGTGGATTCTTGCTTGAGCTCTATTTCAGGAGTGCAGTTCCCTTACTTAAACTAGAAGCAAGATAGCAACTAATATTTATTATTGTTTGTTTATTTATTTATTGATGCTTACTGATGCTTGATTACTAGGAAAGTCTGACTGGTTAGATGCCCATTTTCTATGAAGGTTTGACAGAAAAGCTACAAAGTATTATAAAATCATTTTAAGAACAACAGTTTTGCAATCTTCAGAAATAATACAAAACATCTACAGTTTAAATAATTGTACCAAATTAGACATAATGTGAAAACAATGGTTAAGAACAGGTATAACTTATATGACAATAATTTAATATTTAGAGACATTTTAGCCAGTTTAGAGAAATAGTTAATTTAGTATGACACAAACAGAAATTTCAATATAAAGTGGGAGAAAAAAAAACAGGGTTCTGGCATATTTACATAAAGAATTAAGGAAGAAAAATTGATTGAAGTGAGGAAGTGAGTCAAGAAGGGGGGGTAAAGAGGTATAAGGTATGAATAGGTACTTGTTCGTATTTAGAGATATACTTTATCCTGTAACTGAACAAGAACAGAGCAAGATTTTGTCTAGTAAGTCTTTTGGAATAGTTTATCAGGATTGGAAGGACAGTATTGATCTGATGAATACAGGTAAGGAGACCCAGGCCTTAGCATCATGATACATGTGCAGACCATGCCCAGCAGATTTGATAGGTGTGTGGACAGAGAAGAGTTTTTGGTCACTGGATAATGACCGAGTAAGAGCATAGTTGTGTAGAATGGTATATAGTGCTGGACAAGCAGATCGTTACTAAATCATTTTATAGATAATAAGAAGCTGTGTATATGTTATTGCTATACAGTGCTGAGCACTGAAAGGTATAGTTGCTACAAACTTAACCACATCATTATAGCATTGTTCAAGTTTTGCTTTGTGTGATGCCTGGTGGGTAGTAAGAATGGCAGCAGCATAAAGTAGTGAGGGGAGGAGGTAGGTAGTGGCGAGTGTAAGTTTAGTTGCTAATATTGTGGCTACTAGTGTATCTTTCTCTCTCTCTCTCTCTGTTTACTTAAAAGTGCCCCATATTCTGCATATCCTATTTTTCTTCCAGTTGAACGAAATCTTCCAAGTTTTTATAGTCACATACCTCCGAGAAATTCAGATAAGGCAATACATTTTCCTTAAAACAGCATTTTAAAATAAGCTTTAAGCACTGCAAATCTGTGCACATTTGAGAAGTCAGTTTCATTCTTTAAAATGTCTGCTGCACTTTCAGTGATAACAGGTTCTACTATGTCTCACCAACTTCCAGAAAGTCAACTATTCAAATACCAAAAAATAATGCTCTAAACAGAGATTGGTGAAAAATCTAACTTTAAGCATTTTTTTTTTGCAGGAGGCCAGATCTAGGCACCCCTAATGTGGTGGTGGGGGAAACCTCACACATGTTTCAAACTTGTATTTACAAACTCAAGGATCACATCAAGTTGAAGAATGGATAAACCTGCCAAATGTAGTAAATCATTTCTGATGCATAGTTAGAAATTGCAATAGCAATGGTTTCCTATGGAAAAGAGTGATTGACATTCTGACTATCCATCTTTTTTCTGGTGGACAAATGAAGCTTGGGGAATTTCACCTTGACCAACTATAGGGAAGCCATGAAAATAATCACATATTTTGTACCGTGCAGGTTACATGGTAAAGATTTACTTGAAGCAACAACCACAGTTTTATGTACACATTTTTATGAAAAAAAAATACATTTACCTTCTCTTAATATGTTTTTTTTTTGTGGAAGAAATAAATTTCATTCAACCTGCCACATTTCATCTTTGAAAATAACTACATTTATTTTAACATGGTAGCATTTCTAAATATTCCTCCCAATTTCCAGTCCTCAAGCTTATTTTCTTGAGAAACATTAGAGATATGAAGCCTTGAGCAGCATGGGTAATAGAGTAAAATGGTAGATGCTAGCTCATCCATCTTAGGGGAAGGGAAGGAGGCTGCCTAGCCTTTCTGCAAAAGCAGCATTAATAACATGGGGATCTTTGTGTTGCAGGTGGTATACTGCTTGTTGGTAGATTGTATATATGTGCAAGAATCCGTACATCTCTGGAAGGAAGCCATTGCAGAGTTCACAGGGCTGCTGTGGGATGATGGGGTATAGATCACACTCCCCAGCAGCAGTAAGATGCTGCACCAGTGTCCTTGATCACCTCACCAGCCTCTTACATAGGTCAGGTTGGCCTTGAGGGAGACTAAGATAGGCCCGGTAGACTCAGTGAGCAGAGAGAGGGGGGAGTTGGTGGCAACTGATAGTCAGCTAAAGGAAGGTGGGGAGGGAGGCACAAAGTGTGGAGGGTAAAATGACAGTTTAACTTATGCTACCCAGTCCATTTAATGACAGACCATCTGCATTCCATTACTGATGCCACTCTTGTGCTAGATTGTCATATTGTAGGACTGTAGTCCAAAACTCTCACTAAGAAGCTTACCATTTTGTCCAGCTGCTCTAGAGATCCCTGGCTCTTCCCAAACTTTCCTTCCCAATGGCTGCATATGGTTCTTCCACTGGCTGTAAGTCTATTGCTGTGGTAAACTTCCAGGTGTTCTACTTGAAGTGCAGGCTAACACAGAAGGTCTTTGGCTAACAAAGTTTGTAGATGACTGTAAACTAGGAGCCATAATCGAAACTCCTAACGATGTGGACAAACTACAAAAGGGCCTCATTGAGACAGATACCTGGTGTCAAAGCCATGGCCTGAAGCTCAATGCCAAAAAGTGTATTGTCATCCCCTTTGGTAAAAACTCTGTACCCATGAACTACCACATAGCCGGTAGTCTACTTAATGCCAAAAATGTGATAAGAGACCTTGGGACACAGGTGGACAGTAGTCTCTCCTTTGATAATCACATCACTACAGTGGTCAGGAAATCCTTCTACGTGGCTCATCTCATCACAAAAGGATTCTCATCCAGAAAAAAAGAGGTCATTGTTCCCCTCTACTCATCATTCATTAGACCCATTATAGAGTACAATGCCCTTTTTGGTATGTACCTCACAAGATATCTACAACAACTGGAAAGACCACAGAAATACTTCACAAAGAGGATTACTAGCCTCAAACAGATGCCCTACGCAGACCGTCTCAAAAAACTATAGCTTTACTCCATCGCATATTGCCTACTCAGGGGCGATCTCTGCCTAACATACAAGGCTATGTCAAACCCAGAGCTGTTGGACATGCTCCACTTAAAGAAATCCCAATCCCTCCAAGCTACATGCTCTAGGGTCTTAAACCTTGTCACCACAATAAACAGAACATGCTGGAGGGATAGATTCCTGTCCCAGAGACTTCCCATACTCTGGAACAGACTACCTATCTATGTCAAACAGAGCTCCTCATTAGCACTCTTCAAGAAAAATCTTGATGATTGGATGGGAAATGGGAAATTCACCCCAGGGATCACTTATGTGGCTCTGCTCGACAGGGGCATAGGAAAATAATTTTCTTGGGTGGCAAAAGCCAGGGTACATTTTTTGGCTAGGCTTATATAGGCCCTAGGGCCAATAACCTAGTACCTACCTATGAACCTTTGAAGAAATCTGTCTTCCAGAAAAACTCCATATGCCATAGTTTGAAACATCTAGATCTTTAAAAAAATCCTGATGATAACCAGAACTAGCTAATAATGGGGGGCGGGTAAAGTCTGTGAGAGGAGCTGTTACAGTAATGTAACAAAGGGCAAATGTTACATAATGCTCTGAGGAACACCTTTACCAGATTTTTGATAACAGGGTTTGACAGGGCTCATATATCTCCATTTTGGCAAACCCTGGCTGAATTTTGGCACTGCCCACCTGATGATTAAGATAATTTCTTCTGTCATTTCTACCTAAAACTTTCTAGACTTAACAAGTAGCCCGGCCCTTTTAAAGCAGGTTAGCACTTTTTTAGCAGATATGTTCTTGCCAGAACCAACTAAAGACTGGAATATTACCTATGTAAGCTATAGCATAGTCTTAGGCCACTACTAAGATACAATCTACCAGACTTTGGAAAGTGGATGAGTCACTCTTCATTCCAAAAGGCATTTCGGTACCCTTAGTCATATTAATAATGGTCAGATAGTTAGCCCTTTTCAACTTACTTAAAGGTTAATCTTTTTCTGACTTGAATATGCATTTGCTTCAGTCCTGAGTTTCCTAAAGCCCTGTCCATTTTTGGCATCAACATCACCTTTGAGGTCCAAAGACTGTTGGATTCCTGGATTACTCCCAGACTTCTAAGCTCTAATTCCCCAAAACTAATTAAATTGCACAAACCCACACATCCAGCTGGGAATCACCTAATGTCCTTCTCTTTTACATGCCTCTGGAATTCTCTACCATCTTTTATCCGCATCACCAGCAGTCTCTCCTCATTTAAAACCTTGCTGCACTCACACCTAACTTCACAATGGAAGTGCTCCTGTTCCCATCCTACCTAATCCTTCTAATACCACTTCCTACTCTCCTAGAACCAAATATGCCATCATTGCCTCCTATAGTTCCACAGCTGTATTGAACTATTTGACCAACTACTTAACAGTTACCCTATGCTGCTACTTTTGTAAAAACAAAAAACAAAAAAAAAAAAGTGTTTTTTATTGCTGTTTAATGAACTATACTGATGTATTCTATCACTGTTAACCTTTACTTATCAAATTTACTTTGTATTCCTTTGAGATAATCTGTAATGTATATGTGCAATGTGTACCATATATTTGTAATTTTCTGGAGCTTTTCTCTCCAGGACTCCATTGAAAACGGGCTCCTTGTGGCCCAGTGGACTATCCTGGCAGACAAACTGCAAATAATAAAATAAAATTAGGTACAGATCAGAACACCAAGTTTATTTAACTTCAACAGGCAGCGTATGAAGAGTCTTTTTCATTGGCTATTAGGTTCCTGGTTGTCCATGTGGTACCCTACTAGTTGTATACACTATGGCTCAACAGTCAACATGTACCCAGATTTTTGTAGTATTATTCATATTTCCTGAAGCTGTTTGTGGGATAACTTTTGCAACAGTACTACCCCATACATTGAGGTATCAGTGCAAGACTCACTGAGACAATCCATGATTAAATCCTCCTCTGATTCCTCTGGTAACTCATGGTATATACTAAATATTAGTGTCTCTGTATTGTGGTATGGCTTTGTTATATAATCATGGTGGAGTTTGTTTTTTTTTTGCCTCCTGTGTTACAATTTCACAATGTAACTGAATTCAATTACCTGCCTTAGAAATGTGAGAAGACTCTCCCATGCTATCTCCAGCTTATTCTGTCTATCAAGAATAAGCACCACCATTTTTACCTGACTGTATACACTGAGGTCTTCTTACCTTGTGATCATAAAGTAGCCCCAGTGGAAAAAAATTGCATTCTAGGGGCACCACTCAGGAAGTAAAGGCAAGCTAGGGTTGGTTTTTATTCCACTCCAACTTAAACTGGTGCATGAATACAGTTAGCATGGTTATGAGAAAAAAGTTAAACCTCTTCACCAAACCATTTGTTTATAAATGGTATGGGGTTAGTTTTAATTAAAAGAACTTTAGCTTTACCTTCTGCCTTGCTAACATTTTGACATAGCTCCACATCTTGCAGCTCCTCTCATGTCATTTGCAATACCTGACCAATAGAAATTTTGCATCTCCTTTTTGTTTACATTTTCCAAAAATAGTCTGGAAAAGGAATATCATGGTTATGTATATCAGTACCCGATGACAGGACCTTGCAACTATTAACTGCAGTATGAGTTCTCCTTCTAGTCCACCCTTAAATATTTCTTGTCCCATTATATAGACCTTCCCTGTTCTTCAAGACCTGAAGTCTCTGGCTACACCATCAAGCTCTGGTTGTATTCTAATTGTGCCTTTGTCAACTTTTTGTATTACCCTGTGCATCCTTATACAGAAATCTAGCTCTTTTTGACATATAGGTTTCACATTTATCTACACTACTTCGAACCATATCGTCCCTTGAAGTAGCCCTTCTAGAGGAAGTTCAGTATCTTTTTACATTCGTGGTTTATGTTCTTTGGTCTTCCAGTGATTACTTAATACTTTCCTTGAAGTATCCATATCACCAGTCTCCCTTGGAGATGTGGCCATTGAGTAAATCTTCCCCTCTTACTTTTTCCACATTACTCTCTGTTTGTCTGGGTGCATGTAACTGCAGTTGCACAAGGTACCATGTCACCAAAGTCCTTACCTAGTCAGACATCTGCTGGGATACCATCAAACACAGCTGCCTGTTTATTCTCCTGGCCTCTTTCCCAGTGAACCTCGGCTAATAATACTTGAAAAGGTGTCCTTGTCATTGCCTTTACTGCTCAGGCAAGTAATGCTCATTATCTAACAACTGTTGGCTTAACAATGGTAATTACTGATATAGTACCATGCCTAGCAAGTTTCTGCAATCTATATGGGTAGGATACAGGCCCATGTGATAATCTGGAGCAACAGAAGCATCAAGAATACCCTCCCACTACCCTGGCAATATCTTTGTTTTTTCTATCACATGACCTTTGTTCCCCATCCAATAGCTGTGTCCATTTAGACAGTACATGCCTTACTTTATCACAATGAAAACATTTTACCTGAATACCTTGGTATGTACTCAAGTCAGGGTTTACCTTTGCCTGTGGAACCACTACAACTGTTTAGACTGACGTCATGGTTCTCATACACCCATGTGTAGTACTGCATGCCCTCTTCCAGTTCAGTGAAGGCCACCTTTTTGTCTATTTCCTCAGCAGTGTTATACACCTGATCTGTTAACCAGATTCTCATTTAATTAGGCACCATACTAATTGTTTATTTCTTATTGTAATGTATCCTGGCATTTCAACTTGCCTTCCACATATGCATCTGTGGAAGTAAGGGCTTCTAAATGCAGTGGATTCCCTAATATTGTCCTCCACCTTTTCCCTATGTTTTCTAACTAACTATACATATTTATCTTGTACTTTTGTTCTAAGCTTCAGGAATGAGTTTAAACATTCAAATAAACAGTTTATAACCTTTAAATAGTCTACAGAGCTACCACCAGAAATTTTAATTAAAGCATGCTCAGCTTTGTCTGAATGTAGAGGGACTAAACACCTCTCATATTACCCTTATCAATTTTGTGTTGATTGTACACACATTTAAATACCAAATAGCAGTATCAAAGACATCTCTCTCTATTTATTTTGAGGAAACAAGTTAGCATTTACTGTGGCACCCAGGGCTGTTTTTTACCCCGTACTCATGTCTTACTGAGGAGAGTAACTATTTCTATTTCATGTTGGAATGCCTTTCACTTTCATGCACCCAAAGCTGTTTCATTCAGGTAGCAGCTTCAGTGCATCGTTATTTCCATCTCCATCATAGTTTACTTTGCATTTTGATGTCTTTTCAGGATGGAGAGAGTTGCTTTGCTAAATGATCTACACTCACAGCTGCTGCCAGGTAGTCTTTGGCTACATTTTAGCTACAACCAAGGCGGATATCATCTCATTAGTAGTCATACTGCATAGTTGTGTTTTTAAGGGACTATGACTGCCACATTTTTTCATACTGCACAGACCAGATTGTTTTGTCTCATTTCTGACTACTTTCTGATTTTTGGATTTTTTTTCTATCTACTCTCTCTAATAAGTAAAAGAACTACTGTGCAAAGTATGCCACTGTATAATTCTCTTGGGGGAACCATTTTACACGCTGTAAAGTTCAGTTCACAATATCAGCACTGCTACAATCCAATGTAAATGTGCCAAATGGGTGCATAATTTCCCTCTGATATCAGTGTAATTTGTGTGGGATTATAATCTTACCCACTGCAACTAAATAATATGTAACTTTCAGGGTTAAAGTCTCAAGAGCTATACAGCTGACTACTAATTATTATGCAAGGAGTGAGTGGGTTTAGGAGTATAGAGTAAATGCCCACTGTTGCCTTTCGTAAAAGTCAGACCCTGCTACACCAAAATAAACTATACAGTGATTGACTGCAGATCAGAGTTATAATCATTGGATTCCCAGGACTTTATTCACCTCAAACTGATCTCAATGCTTTTCAGTGGAATGCTATCAATAATAATTGTAAATGCTGCAAAATTATTTTTCTACACAAACATATGTACAATATTTTCCAGGAGAAGTTAATGATGTTGTTGAAGTACCAACACTCAATACCCTATGGTAATACTGCCACCAGCCATAATATTTTGTCACACCAAGGGCACAATTACTGTTCATCCTTAAATATGCCAGCAATAAATATATGCATGGTAGCAATAGCCTGAGCAATAACTCTTGCAAATGCAGAAGCCAATAGCTAAGTTTATACCAGCTCAGTACACATAAACTGGCATCCATAAGCATTTATAATTCAATAATAAAATAATTTACTTGAAACAAGTAACACTAAGCAATGAATTTTGTTAAAGTAAACATGTGTATAACTTTATCTTTGAACAAAGAGATAAAAATAAATTAATTTAAACAGACATATGTATGAATAATTCTAACAGCTTATCTAATCCTATCTTCAAGTATCTAACAGATTTACTGAATTACAATTACCGCTGTGTTAAAAGACCAAACATCAATTGCATAGTTTTACATACAAATAGATTCCAGCATGAGCTCTGTTACAAGAATGCAGTCCTTCTGTGCATACTAGAGTCCAGTTTTATGTTTCCCATTTTTGTTCAATCTGAGTGAAAAGCATTATGTTCTTACTGTCATATTTATCTGGAGGGGGAATCCAAACAAGGTAATACTTTTAAATGTTATTTTATTTGCATTTGTTGACCAGAGTAGAGCACTGATCTCCATGGAACCTTTTCAGACTGAGCCTGGGAGCAGTGTCTAGTTAAGCGAATTGCTAAGAATTGGGTCCACTTTTAAATGCCAAAATCTTGAGTTTTGAAATAACGTACCCAAAACATCAAGATTTCGGAATCTCGACATTTAAAAGTGAAAAAAAAAACGAAAATAAACTAAAATAATATGTTTGCAGGGGGGCAATCCCCCTGCACCCCCAACACCCCGTACTTAAATATATCAACTCCAAGATCACACTACAGTGAAGAGAACGGTAAGTGCAACAGGAGCATTACCGTTCTCTTCACTGTAACGCGATCTCGGAGTTGGCATATTTAAGTAGGGGGTGTGGGGGTGCAAGGGGACTTGCCTCCCTGCAAACACTTTATTTTAAGTGTGTGTCTTTTTTTTTCACCACTTTTAAATGTTGAGATTACAAAATCTTGATGTTTTGGGTACATTATTTCAAAACTCGCGATTTTGGCATTTAAAAGTGGACCCCTCTGAGTCTCACAGTTAGGCAACAGAGGTTAAGGGAATCAAACTCTGGACCACTGGATTACAGGAAACTGTTCATTGAACACTCCTTAATCCTTTTTTTCCTGAAGAAGAAATTTCTTACAGCATTAAACTTTAAGCACTGCACATGTGAGCACTTTTGAGAATCCAGCATCAGTCTAACAGTTCTGTTGTTAATTTGCACTAAAAACAATTACATATTCCATGCAGTTCACTTTTTTTACATGTGCAATATTTACCGGAGACAACGACCATTATTTCTGTTGCACAGTATTTTATGACAATTACATTTAGCTCAGCTTAGTAATCTTTCTGAATGTTTTACTGAAAAACAATTGATAACCACTCAGCCTGCCCTATTTCTCCTCTGAAAACAATTAAAGTTGCTTTAGCCTAGTACTACTATTCTGCACACAGTGTAGACATAACTGTTGCCTGTAAGCTAGGTATCAAGATTAATATGGTGGAAGGAAGGTTTCCTAACTGACAGAACTTAATTTCACTGTACGGTCAGTTGAGACATGGCCAGTTTAATGTGATTTATGTCTGATTAACTATCTCTCATTTATGTAGTAATGGTAGAATGCTTAATCATATCTGGCTTATACTACACATTAGGTTTAAAGGAAAAATGGTCAACAGCTCAGTGGGAAGGAGAAGTACCACTTGTTTAACATGTAAAATGTATGAATCCTTGCAAAGCAGTATCTTGAATTAAATGGATATATAACATGATTTGATGTAATTATTTAAGTAGTAAACAAGCAATAATGATGGCACTCCATATGGGAATGTGTTATTGACAAAAGGATGACTGGATATTACACAATGAAAGATTTCTGGTGTCATAGAGGGCTATATCCTTGACTATAGTATAGACCACTTGCATTTAGATAGCGGTTTGGGTGGTTGATGCAGCAGGCAGTAGAAAGGAATAGGTTGGCTCACCCTGGGTGGGGAACAGGGCAGAACAGGCCATAGAATATTATGATCCTTCAGAGGAGGGATGGTAATCCAAATTGTGGCTTAAAGTGGACTCTTAGCTCATAATTTCAATATATAAGGGTAGTCTTTGTTGCCAGTGTGCAGAATCATGTACCTGCATGAGAAGGACATTGTAGGGTTTGGAGGTGATGCAGATTGCATTTTATTTTTCTCTCTGCACAAGGGAGAGGTTGGAGCCAAGAGAAATGCCCTCACAGCCAGATGCTGACAAGGACACAAGCAACACTTATTATCATCATCATCCCCCTTTTTCCCATTTTTCTACACGGAGTTGAAGTGTCATGTCACTTGTAACTCTCTCTCCCTATTCAATGCCACTTTCTTACCTTCTTTGACACTCATGCCTAACTGTCAGAGGTCTTTTCTCAGACAATCCATCCACCTCTTTGCTGGCCGCCCTTATTTCTTGCCTTCTTCCAGCCTGCCCCAAATATTCTTCACCAGATTGTCTTCTGCTTTCCTGCACATGTGCCCGAACCACTGTAATCTGTTCTCTTTGAAATTTTCTGTAATTGGAGCTACTTTGGCTTCTGCTCTTCTGTTCTCATTTCTTCATGTGTCCCATGGTGTGTATCCTACCACTCATCTCTGACACTTTATCTCCATCACCTCCAGCTTCCTCATCTGCTCTGCCTTTACTGCCCAGGTTTCTGTACTATACAGTAGTACTGGTAGCACCACTATTTTGTACACTTTAGTTTTCAGCTCCTTTGGCATTTTTATGTCATCACCACCCCTGACACTTTGTGCTAGTAGGCTGAAGCCTCTCTGATTCCAGCTTTGACCTCCTCAGTCAGACTTCCCTTCTCTTCAACCACCCATCCCTGATAATTGAAGCTGTTAACCTGTTCCACTGTTTTGCCTTCTATCACAGTTTTTAGATTCTTTTGATTACCCCATTTGCTGCCATTACAAATCTTATCTGTACTCAGTTTTATCCCAAGTGCCGTCAGTTTTGCATTGCATTCCCCTGCCCTTTGCTCAGGTTCTTGCTCAAAGTCAGCCTGCAATGCCACATCATCTGCACAGCAGCTTTGTTGACCTGTCACCTCTGATCTGTTTGCTAATGTAGTCCATCACTAGTATTATCAAGACTGGGCTCTGATCTGGACCCTGATGCACACCCAGTCCCACTTGGAACCCCTTTATAAGACTGAGCACTGTTCATACTCGAGTCATTAGATCCTTGTACATAGCTTGCATTAATTTTATCAATGTTTCTGGGACTTTGAACCACCATAGGGCTGCCCAAATCAGCTTTCTTGAGTCCTTGTTATATGCTTTCTCCAAGTCTAGGAATGTCCAGTTGGACTCTTTCTTCATTTCTAGATTCTTCTCAAGTATCTGTCTCACTGCAAACATCTAGTCAGTTGTGTTGAATCCTGATCTGAATCCAAACTTTTGATTTCTCAACTTACTTTCTACTACTCTGCATATTTGTTTATCAGTCACCCTCTTCAGAACTTTCATGCAGTAAGACAGGAGTTTAATACCTCTGTACTGTCCACAGTTCTGAGTGCCCCCTTTGATCTTGAACACTGGAACTATTATACATATCCTCCAGTCAGCTGGGATGGGCCTTTCTCTCCACACAGTTATGAGTATACTCAGGAGCCATTTTTTCTCCTGACTCACCCAACATCTTGATTATATCTGCTGTGGCTTCATCTGATCCTGCTGCTTTCCTTAAATTTTCTTAATGCTGTTCTTACTTCTTCAATGGGTGGGTTCCTCCTCTTCTCTCACTGTGGACTGTGTCTGGGGCAGTACAGCTTTTGTGGGGTTATGTTCATTCAGAAGGTGCACAAAGTACTCCTTCCATCTGCCTTTGATGTCTTGTGGACTGGTGAGTAGGTTGTTGCTGGCATCCCTTATAAAGAGTCTCTGACTATCTGTTTCATCTTTTTGTCTTTGCCTTACAACCTAATAGAGGTTCTTTGTGCCATCCACTGAGTCACTTTCCAGAAGATGGTAGAGTGTCTCTGATGCCTTGTTCTTTGCTATTGCAACTCCTCTAGCCTGTTTGTTAGTCAACCAGTCTGGTCTGCCTTTTCTATTCCCCCTTTTTCCTGCAGTTCTTCTTTCTTTTGATGACTTCATAGACTTGTGTATTCCACCATCAGCTTTCCTTATGTACCTTATTTCCATACCTGAACACATATCTGTTCTGCAGTCCTCACACATGCTGTTTTGAGGTGCTGCCATTCTTCTTCAACTCCACCTATTTCCTCTACTTATTGAGCTGCTGGAGCCCTGAGTAATTCCTTAAGCTGTTGTGCTTTCTCTCCAGTCACCTTCCAGGCCTTCAGCCTAGTCCCTGTTGACCTTAGCACATTCTCTGACCACTGCTTGTAGGTGATTGCGGCAACCAGTAGTTTATGTTGTGGACTAACTGTTTCACTAGGGATGACGTGCAATTGCTGATTCTACCCCAGTGCCCTTTCCATAGTAGGAGGAAGTCTGTCTGAGTTGCATGTTGGCCACTATTGCATGTGATCTTGTGGTTGTCTCTCTTTCAGAACCATTTGTTGGTCACCATCAAGCCATTTTGTTAGACAGAAGTCTAGAATGGCCTTTCCTTCTTTATTGGTGCTTCCCCACCCAAGTGGACCCAGGCAGTTCTCATGTCCTTTTCTGTCTGGACTGATATTTGCATTCAGGTCACCCATTATCAACACCAATTCATGTTGTCCTGCTTTATCTGGTAGGTCCTCCAACTGCTGTCTGAATATACTATTTTCCTCACTAACACAACCCTGCTGTGTGGCACAGTCTGAGATATGAATACTGCACTATCATTACATTGGAGTCTGATTGCCATGAGTCTGTCACAAATTCTGATGACATCCCTCACTGGCTTCTGACTCCCACACCACACCATTTCTAGCCATTGCTGCACTGCCTTCCACCTTTCACTCCTGAATACATAGGATGTCCATCTATCTTCCTCCTTACCATCATGCCATCCATTTCCAAGTCTTGTCCTGTCAGTGAACCTACACTGAGTGTGGCAATTCTTAGTTCATTTGGAAAACACACAAAAGCACAAAGATAGGCACTCCACAAAAGATAGATTTAGCGGTTTGGTTCTTTTATTAAGAACTTCTTCAGAATGAATAAATGAATAAACAAACCCATTTAAATACAAAATCTCTGATGGCATCACCACTAATTACATTCAATGAAGCTTTCAATTAAAACCAAATTAAAATGCAAAGAACCACATCTTTTACAGCTCTTCAACCAGACACGACCATTCTATGAATGTGCACAAAAGAATTATATAAATACAGATACATATCTTTAAACACATAACCAAATACACATAAAAATGCTTAAAACCACATCTTAAGAAATGCATTTTACACTTCTATTGCACTTCTTAAAAGTTTTTATATTTCAAATAACTTTTTATAGATATTTTATCATTAATGCCTGGGGCAACATCCACCCTTAAAAAATCTTGCCATTTCAACTCAGGAAATTCAAAATAAGAATTAAATGACCCTGCAAACTTCTTCTTATCAACTTGTTCAACAACAAAGAACAAAAATTTCCTAAAATCTTTACACTGTGCTAACGCATTTGTACTGGCTTTCTTTTTGATAGCCAACATATGCTCTTTTACTGTGTCAACTAATTTCCACATGGTTTTACCCATATACAAATGATCACAATTCAAGCATACAGTCAGGTATATCAAACCCTCACTTTCATAAGTAAACCTACCATTTGCAGTTAGCATATAATCTAAATATTTGAAATAAAAGCTACAAGCTACCATCATATACCTAAAATATGAACATTTTTGACAGGGAAACATTCCAAAGTTTTTAACATTCCCTCTGTTATAAAGGTCTTTGTAAAAACTCTGAAGAATCTGATTTAATTTCTTTGTCCTTTTATAAATGAGTCTTGGCTTACAAGCTAAAAGCTCAACCAGTTCTTGATCCCCTACTATAATCTTCCAATTATTATTAATAATTTCCTTTACCTGTGACCTATCTACACTCATAGATAGAGGGAAAGAACAACTCAGTTCTTGCATTTTAACATCCCTTTCAGCTTGATCTACAGTTTTAGGGGAAAACCTGCTTTAGCAATTGGGGGAAATCTAGTGTACCTTTATTCAATAACACTATGAGAAACCTTCTTATGTTTCTCTAAAGAATACCCCCGCTATTGAAAAAGCCACTCAAGTTCATTAACTTCCTTAACAAATGCTTAATCTTCACTAGTCAAGCTGGTAATTGTAATGACCTGTCCCGTAAACACATTCAACTTCATAAATTCCAAGTGAAAACTATCAAAATGCAAATAACTGTTTGTAAACGTTTCTTTCCTATAAATGTTATTAAGGGATGTCTCTCCAAAAATTTCCATACACACTTCTATGTCCAAAAAATACACTTTGACCCCTCTATTACTGTCAGTAAATTTCAACCAAAGAATGCTATTATTGACCTGGGTAAGGAATTTATAAAACACATCACTATTGCCCAGCCATATAAAAATAAATCATCTATATATCTCTTATAAAATCTAACAATTTTAAATCAAGGCAATTTACATAAATATTCCTGTTCCCAACAACACATAACTAGGTTAGCAAACACAGGAGCTACATGAGCCACCATTACCACCCCTCCTATCTGTTGAAAAATGCTATCTTCAAACATAAAAAATGATTACCCAATACAGACTCCAGCAACTGACAAATAATAGAGATATCCTTGTCTTAAATGTTCACTAAATTTGTTTAAATACAGCCTTACAAACTCCAACCCTTCCAATTCTCACTGCCACAGTTTGTGTGTGTGTGTGTGTCTGTGTGTGTGTGTGTGTGTGTGTGTGTGTGTGTGTGTGTGTGTGTGCGTGTGTGCATGTGCATGTGTGCGTGTGTGTGTGTGCATGTGTGTGCGTGCGTGTGTGTGTGTATGTGTGTGTGTGTGTGTGTCACACATGCATGCAAGCTACCATATGTGCATGTGTGTGTCTGTCTGTGTATGTATGGCATCACAATATGTACTACAGCTTTTTACTGGATCAAAGATACACTTCTTTTCTAGCCACTGCCTGTGTAGCAGTGATAAGTGTAACAACTTTCAAAGTTGTAAAACACTGTGCTCCTTCTCTTTTTTCTGTAATTAATAATACATCAGGGAAACTAAAGGATCATCTGCTACAGAGAGTTATGATCAAGTCTTTATGATTATAAATCAGGTATTATGGTTCTTCACAAGGATGTCAGGCTTTACCTCTTGACCCATGCTTCACTTTGCTTTTGAGGTAAATGTCTTGACATCCATGTCTCAACACATAGGAAGGTGGGATATGATCAGAACAAAACAACATTTATCACCAAGGATGTTACAGATGATTAATATAAACCTTTAGCTGGCTAACTGAGCACCTGACCTTCAATAATTTAGAGATTTATGACCTGTTTTGCTGCTTGCATGTTTTCAGTCTTACTTTTTAAAATTACAACATTCATAAACTGATTATGGTAATAGTGTGTTCATTTGTAATTTGGCAGATGTACATAAAATGAGATTAGGTATCAATCAAATGTTTGACTTTTTGACTAATAACTAATAAATGAGTTTGCTACAGGTACAAGATCAGGCTCTTCTTTTCAATGTTTGTGCACCATGCAATTATATTAAAGCACTGACTTTGACAATTCTCTTGAGACATCCAAGAAAACAGACTTTGTGTCTAAAAAAATCATGTCTGCTAATACACATTAACTAATGTCAATAAAATTTGAACTTCTTATTCCTGTGTCATCTGCGGTGTTACAATATTGTTATCCATAAAAGTAGTTTTAAAAAGCAAAATTTCATTCAATGTGAAAAACTTTTACACAACATTCAGAATCATACTAATGTGCATTTATTATGTCACAGAAAAGTTCTTTTATTCTGACAATATGAAATTATAAAATAAATATTGAAATTCGCTTAAAAGTAAAATCATAGTTTTACCACTGATAAAATAGTTTTGAGTATCTACTTGTTTCAATTTAGAATTAAAGTACTTTAATGGCATTATTACTTTATATAAGATCTCTTTACTCTAAAGTTCTCATGCACAAGCATTTCTGGCAAAATTTCTTCTTTTGCTAGAAGCATGCACAAGTGGCTAATATAACCCATCAGCAGCTTGTTAATGTTTTTCTTATGTCAGCCATTCTATTCCTGGCTTTATAGCCTTTCAGGTGTTTACATGAACTGGGCCTGAGTGACATGATTAATTATACATGATGTTGATTAGAAACCCGATGAGTAGCACGCATCATCACTTATTATTTCTTCTAGACACGTGAGTCACATTAATATCTACTCATGAGATAGCTAGCTGTCGTATCAGGAGACCTTCAGTTTCAAACAGTATCATGTGTACAATAGGAATGCCAAGTAAGGGAAGATAATCATAATGACTGTGTATTCAGGAGGAAGCAATGTTACCACAGCAATGTGCTGAATGCTTTGTGAGTAAATGAAGGAGAAACAAGAAAAAGTTAGGAAGTCTGACACTAAATGTGATAAGGATGATATTGCTAACTCATCAAGACAGTGTTCTTTTCATTTTTTTAAAGAGACACACTCAACCTTTATTAAAGTCAACGTGACTCATTTTTAGAGAGACAGCGTGAGTATATTTTATCTCTTTCATAACTGGGGCAAGCCCATTCGGCCATTTTAAGGGTATCTAGTAGCAATGTCTTGACAACTAACATTTAAAGAGTCATTCATCTTACAAGTGAAACTTGCAGGAATCAATCCCAGGACTTTAGAGTAAGAGTTAATAAATGGCCAAAGCCTTATCCCTTTGAGCTGAGCTGACAGATGATGCAGTGCTTCTTTTTTCTTCTTGCTGTTTTTGTGGTGTAACTCAGTTCTGTTGCATAAAATGCCATTATATGTTGGTTGTGCCAGCTGCTTTTGTGGCATTACACAACTCTGGTTATGCCTTTTTTTTGTTTATTAAAGAACAAAAGTGAACTGCCTTAGTAACTTTGCCTTGAAATTAGAAAAAATTTGCTTTCAGTCTTTAATGGATTCCATTGCAATTTATATGGCCACTCAATATACATCACAAGGTCCCAGTTGCTATGTTATACAACAGCATTGTTTGGTACTTGCAGTGAACTACATTTGGTACAGACAGGCATTAATGCATTTATAGGTCTGTCATACAGGTAGCATGAACAGCTGGTGAAGTTACTAAGAATACCACTGTGAAATCCACAACTGAAGGGACATACAATGTGCAACATTTTAAAACATCCATGCACTTCCTTTTTATGTCTAGATCAGACAATTTCTGTCTCATTCAATCCATGTTAACAGGACTAAATGGCCTGATTTACTGTCATTAAGATGTGCCTCAGCATTGAAGCCAAAGTGCTAAAACATGCAGATCTAAGAATTAAGTGGACTAATTTAATCACTGGTCCAGTCTTCAGGCAAGGTTTTCACATAAGACTGAATTCCACATTAATGATTCCTTCTTGACTTACATGGACTTGCTTGTGTTTTTTGGCACTGCTGTCCAATACATACTGTCATTTTTGTTTCACATGGAACAGACTTCCAGATATACTTACAGTACTTCTTCAAGATTTCTTTTCCACAGTTTGTAATTATCATCATAAGGATTATTTCCTTTTCCCCCCATTTTCTACATTAGATTGGATTGTTGCAACCTCTCTTGATTCAGTGCCACGCTCCTACTTTTTTCAACAGTCATGCTTGACGGTTGCAGGTCTTCTTTCACACAATCCATCCATCTCTTTGCTGGATATTCTTGTTCTCTGTTGCTTCTTTCTGTCTGTCATAAATCTCCTTCAGCAGATCATCTTCCTGCAAATGGGCCCGAATCACTGTAATCTGTTCTCTTTGACCTTCTCTACAATTGGAACCACTTTGGCTTCTGTTCCAATGTCATTATTTCTTTGAATGCCCCATAGCGTGAATCTTAGCAGACATGTAAGGCAAGTCATCTCCATCAACTCAAGCTTCCTTAATTGCTCTGACTTCATTTTCCAGGTTTCTGTACCATGCAAAAGTACTGGTTGCACATCTGTTGTTTTACAGCTGATTTTTCAACTTCTTTGTTGACATTCTTCTCTCACATACTACCCCTGACACCAGTTGGTTGCAGCCTCTTTGATTCTAGATTTAACCTCCTCATTCAGACTTACCTTCTCCTCAATCATCCCTCCCCAAAACTTGAAGCTATTAACCTGTTCCACTATTTCCCCTTGTATTTCGGTTTTCAGCTAAGGCTGATTTTCAACATTTTCTGCCATGACAACTGTCTTGTTTGTACTAGTTTCATTCTGTTTTCCTTCAGTTTCTCTGTCAATTGCTGGCATTCCTGATCTGCTTGTAATGCCACATCATCTGCACACAACAGCTTTGTTGATCTGTGCTATCAAACCTGTTTGAAAATGTATTCCTTCATCAGGATTAACAGCAGTGTTTCATAGCCTAGCCCAGATGCATCCCACTCACACTAGGAACTTTAATGTAATTCTGAATGTTGTCTGTACTTTTGTTATTGGGTTCTTGTGCATAGCCTACACTAGTTCTATTAATATTTTTGGGACTGAACTATCACAGCACTTCCCAAATTAGCTTCCTTGGGACTTTATCAAATATTTTCTCCAAGTCTAGGAATGCCCAGCTGGATTCTTTTACCATATATAGATTTTTCTCCACTATCTTCTCCAAGTCTAGGAATGTCCATTTGGACTCTTTCACCATATATAGCTTTTTCTCCACTATCTGTCTTATTGCAAACATCAAGTGCATCCTACTCTGAATCCACGCTGCTCATCCCCCATCGTACTTTCTAGTACTCTGCTTATTTGTTTGTCAATCATCGTTTACAGAATTTTCATGCAGTTTGATGGGAGTTTGATACCTCTGGACTTTCCACAGTTTTGAATGTCCCCTTTGTTCTTGCACACTGGCACTAGTATGCTTATTATCCAGTCATTGGGATATGCCTTTCTCTCCATACTACTATGAGCACCCTCCGTTTCTCATGTGCATCACACATAAGATGGTCATAATTATGAGCAAATGTCTTACTTCAAGTATATTTCGGATAATGCAGTCATTGAGACAGAACAATGTATTTGTAGTATTTTGTATGTCTATTAGGAAATAAATAAAAAACAAACATCTGCCACTACTGAACATAATATAAGATATAAAGAGAAAATAAAGCACGACTAAGCAGTACATGTGATGTCACAACTCTAAATGTAACAAACTTAGGGGACTGAGGGTAGCAGGTGAACCACTGCATTAAAACTTTACTGACTGCCAGCAGTGTCCTTGAAAGTATCAACCCACTGTTTTGGGTCTACATGAGTGAAAGTTGCCACTCTACGTATTTATGTTGCACAGACAATTATTCATACTGAATACAACAATTGTTTTGGGTTTTGTTTATAAGATGTTTTTACATCTGCCTCTGAAAACTGAATACTATAAAGTCAAGGAATGGTTTGATGATATGCTCATTAAAGATAACACAAGTAATAATGCCCATGGTGAGGATTGCAGGAAAATAATGGACAGCAGAGGGGTGTTCCAATGCCTGCACACAAGAGGCAGACTGCTTCCTCACTAACACCAACCCTGGAGAGCATTATTATGCTTAGAAAATGGGAGATTTGTTAAATTGGTTTGTAGTTGTTTTATTGTTAGTATATACACTTTTTAAATATTTTAATGCTAAATAGTTCCTTCTTGCAATGTTTCAAAGGTGGTGTAGGATATATAATTACTGACAGAAGAAGTGTGTCACATCCAGATATAAGTTATGTAAGTATTAATAATGTCAACACACAGAAACATGCACATGCACATACAAACAGACAGCTATAGAGGAAAATGGGCAGAGTGAGACTATCATATATATAGAAACTGAGATGCACACACACACACACACACACACACACACACACACACACACACACACACACACACACACACACACACACACACATATTGCATGTGCGCACAGAGGTGTAGCTAGGATGGAGTGAAGGGATCAGCCTCTCCAGGCCTAACATGTTAGAGGGTATGATCATAAGGTCCCATTTGGCCGTCAATGCATCACTGGAATTGAATGCTAGCATTGCATTTGCAGTCAGATCTGCAGTGTTGTAATGCTCTGCTTCAACAGTGCATTGCTATCTTTCAGAAATGAATTCTGATATTGCATTTGTGGTAATAAATTATGCTCTGCAGTGCTCTGTGTGTGCCATAAACTATACCAGCTGCTTGCTAGAAATGGAAGTAGTTTGTTAGAGTTTAAAAGCAGAGGTTTTTTTTTTACTTCTCATGCCAGACTAGAGTAGTTCTTTTTTTTCTGTTTTGCTCCTCAACTCAAAGTTGAGAGGGGTGGCATACACACATACACATACATGTACACACATACGCACACACACTCCACTCACATGTCCACGGCAATTACAACCACTTTTTGACAGTGTACCTCGCAGATGTTTTACTCTGAACAATCAAATGAAGAAATACATAAATAATAACAATGGCAATCAGACATATACAGTTCAAAGAATTACAAATCCTTCCTTTTTCTCCCTGTCTGTCTCTCTCTCTGTCTGAAGCACACACACACACACACACACACACACACACACACACACACACACACACACACACACACAATGATGTATTTACTTTATTAATGATAGACAGGTCAGCTGTTTGACTATGAACAAAAAATGATTTCATGCATGAATAATAGTAAATGTAATGTATTTTAGGTGATTGCTGTTAGATGCATTTCAAGCCATTTCAATCCATCAATGCAAGAATGAACACACACAAACACTAATACATACATATTTTATATATATATATATATATATATATATATATATATATATATATATATTTAAATACACAGGTCCTTGTAACTGCTACTGCATGTACTTGCTTTTAGAGCTGCCCCCCCCCATACACATGTTAATTATGGCTTTTCAAGAGTCATGCTTAGCAAGGTGAAAGGAAATGGCTGTTCCTTGTTACTGCTGCTGCAGTTACTTGTATTTGTTATGCTTTATTTATGTATTTAGTTAGTCAGTCAGTCAGTCAGTCAGTCAGTAAGTTAGTTTCCCTTTCACTAACTGCTTTTTAAAAGCTGGTTGCCCCAGTAAATGATTTCAGTGTCAGTGTGCCAATTTAATGCTAGAATAGGCACTCTTCTTCTTATTGGACTGTCTCTGTACATTAAATCCCCCCTTTGGAGTATTGAATGTCCAGTGGGGATTGTTGATTCTGCAAGCCCCTCTTCTACAGGTTATTACATTAAACATGTTTATGCTTTAAAAGTTTGGGACTTTAAATATAGTAATTTTAAAAACCTTTCAAAAACTTTAATTCTGGAGAAGTTAAATTACAATTTCCTAAAAAGAGGTTGTACTACCATTTTGTATAGCTATATCAAAGTTCACCATTGCCAAACTGCAAAATTATATTTTGCAGATTGTTTTATTTACTTGTTCACCTTTGTGTTACCCAGAAAAATGAAATATATCCAAAAATGATCAGCTGTAGCTATAATCAGAGCCAGGGGCACATATGACTACATTACCGTCCACTGTACTACCGCAAGTAAAACTAAATGAACAACTGCTGTATAATACATAAAAATTGCAAGTGACATACTACACGAATGTTTGCTTAACAGTATAAAAATATATTGAGCAAGACTAAGCAAGTGAACCTGAAATGTGGTAGCTGTGACATTCATAAGGTGGCATACATAGAAGACTGCTTTATAAACTACAAAAAATATATGAAAAACAACAGCCAAAATTGTGTTGAAACGTGAATCCAATTAAACATCTGTACCTATCTTTGGCAGCCATCTACAGTTGTATCTCATATGATAACATAGTCAACGTAAAGCCTTATCACTTGAAACATGCCATTATAGTTGAGCAAGTGTGTGACCTGAAGGCCTTGCTTTAGCAGCCTAAGTGATATTGTCTTTTAGGATAGAACTGATTAATGACAGCACTATGATTTATGAAGTAAATTTCATTGTGCAAATGTATGATTCAAGACAGTATTATATGAGACAACTTTGTCCATTTAATGGATTCCAAAGGATACAGTGTTGAAAAGCTGAAATCAAACTGTCAGTTCATGTTGTACTGATATTTACTAATTGGTCAAGCTGTGAAAGATCTAGTACTCATTACTGAATGACTTGTGAATGTAAGATTGGATTGTAGGCAATTTTCTAATCAAACTCCTTAAAAGGAGTATTTTATGTTTTGAAGTGGTGATGTATTGCTTTTATTAGGGTCCCATCAGATGTGTCATAGTAAATAGCATAATAGCTGCACATATGAACATGCATGCTTTCTAAAATAAAAAATATTGGTTCTAAAGAGCAACTGCAGTTTTGTTAACTTAGAAGAAGCAGGAGTAGCCATCACTGATTTCCATCTTATTCGGATTCCAAACGATCCAGGCAACATTGGTGAGGGGACTCTACTAAGAAGTGGATAGAGACCCATGATGGCAGAAATGAAACACCACTGGTATGGGGGGGTGGGGCACACCGAAGTACATAACAGTGGAGTACACAATGAATATTACAGATTCCTGGATTCATCACTGATTGAAGTGCTATCCTGTGTTATAAAACACCTCATTATGTGACTGCATAGCATGCTATGTTAACAATTCACATTAGGTATGCATTTCATAGTTTGATACAAGCTGAAGGATCAGTATAAAAGAAGTGACTTACACTTTATAAAAGCCAGCTTCACTCCACAGTGCAATGGAAGACCCCTCATGCCAGGAGGAAGGGAGCCACAGAGGTGATCAACCACACAGAAAAGAAGACAACACAAGAGGTATATATAGATGGCTATGAACTATGAATGGGTCTGTATACAGTTGAATATTCCAAGAATGGGTATGGGTAGAGTGAGAGAGAGAGAGAGAACAGCAAATGATATGTAAAGAAAGAGTCATATTTTTCTATTTTAGAGAGAAACAGCAAAGCAGACCAAAACTACTGAGCTGAAATTGCATATCTTGAGTTTTCAGACATACCCTGCCACTGGAGTCTCACCAAATGGAACTGGCTTCTTTTTACCACTGGCATCCTTTTGCCAATGTAGTTATGAGCAGAGTAATTTATTTAGGGTATCCATGAGTAGGACACAGACATACTGACTGTTATGTTATTTAATGTTGTGTTACACATAATATACTTTAATATGTATTTGGAGTAATTAAAATGAATTTCCATTCTGTCATTACTAACAATGGCTTGGTTATTACCAACTTTAACTTATTACTATACCTCATTTACCACAACACGTCAAGGTAGGCCGGTTCCGGCTGATCCCCCTACCTTGCCTCAACTGGCTGTGACACCGGGTTTCATGTTTGGGACCCAGAATGGTGGTGCCCCTTCTGCTGCCCCATGCACTACCTGTAGCATGGGGTACTACCACCCCAAAGGAAGTGGACAGGCCCACCTCTGGGAGCAGTGGTGGAGGGCATACCTCTCAACTGTACAGATTTTCACAGAATTTCCAGATTTTTGCCTCATATATTTGGTCTATTTTTTCATACAATTGTGGTTTTCTACCAAATTTGAGGCAAATTATTAAAGATGGAGCTTTGAAAATAATGACAGACATTTGAGGTTTTAGACTTCATACCACTCAGAAAATTCAAGCTAATGCAAACTCTGTTATTCTATCACCTTTCTAAGTTTGTAAGAGCAATATTTAAAAGTTGTCCCTATTTTTTGGCCTTTGTCCCACTTTTATTTAGGGCTTTATTCAGATTTCTTGCTCTAAGAGGTTGAGAGGTATGGTGGAGGAGAAGTTGTTATCCAGGCTGAGCTGCCAGTCTTGGTGTGCAGGATAGTCTACAGTGGGTTTGACCACCACCTGTGGTAGATTGTTGGCATGCTAGCCGACCTGGTGGGGCAGCCTTGCCCTGGTGCCTAGCCTCCATCACTGCAACCCCCTGGGGCAGTGAAGGAGCAGTGCTGACAGTTCTATGGGTGGGGATGAGAGTCATGCTGCTGCCATGTAGAGGCACATGGGACTTGGATTCCACAACACCTTCCCTATCCAAGATGTTCATCTTCCTCGTGTGTCATACACTGCCCCTGTCTGCTGTCTGCAAGTGCATCCTCACCTACATAACTTTCCTCCCCCACACATACCTATGTCCCTTTCCCAACATTACACCCTCACCTTAAAAAAAAATGGGCACCTGTCCCAAAAAAATATTGTCCCATACATAGCTCTCCATTTTGCACACATGTCCACTGGAAGCATGTCATTTGGTCCAATTGGCTTGACAATGCAGTTATGTTGTCCTCACCCCTATCTCTGGGGTTGAGAGTTCAAAGTCATGTACAAATTCTGTCAAAGTGCGCAGTTATTGCTGTACAAGAAATGGATAGTGATGGTTCTTTCCTACACCCTTCCTGCACATCCCTACCTGCCTTTTACTATGTTTTTCCCCCTGCTTGCACCCCATTTCACCACTTACTTTTTTCCCCATTTTTCTTTTCTTTATATTTTTAGTTCAATGTTGTATGACACAACGCATTGCACAGCTTTGTTAAGCTCAGCTAAATAAATCTATATTGACTATATGTTTTTAAAATTGTAACACACACTTACAAAACAAGCACCTGTCCCAGGTTTCAAACCCAAGAGCATTGCACTTGCAGAGCACTACATTAACCTGCTAGGCCACGCAACTCTTAAACAAGACAGGTGGTTCAAGCAAAACATAGTAATTGTCAGTTACAGTCATTAAGCATGTATCAGTGGAGTTGTGTGCTATGCCGCACTGTGCAAACTTGACTAAAAAGTAATGGAAAAATGGGAGTGTACCATGGACATTTGGTGCAATAGTACACCACTAGAAAGCCAAAGACATAATAATGGATGTAAGTGAGACCTGTGATAGCAGGTAAATGTGGCCTTCATCAGCAACATGTAGAAAGACACCTGATAAGGCATTAATGGAAAAATACATGTTAATCTGGGACCCTGGTACATAAATACATTCATATAAAGCCAAGCACATACTGATGGATATAGAAAATGTTTGCCACATCCTGTATGTGTGCACATGTATCTTGCAAATACACATGCTGTAGCAGTGACTCAATAGCTCAGTTTGTTAATCACCTTGCAAACAGTACATTTTGCCACACACAGTCCTGGGTTAAAATCCAGTGATATGTAGAAGTGAATTTACAGTATTGTCATGCACTCTTTATCCACACAATACATTTCAAATGATATGTCTGCTTTTCACAGATGGGAGTCACAGGCCTGCAGGTAGGAACACACTTCACATGTCCCTATAGCAAAACTATATGTGCATAAAATGTCACATTATGCATTAATATGCATTCACAGAGAAAGTCAATGCAGGTACTGCAAATGAGGGCCACTAATTTCAAAGTGCAGCACACAGTCCTTCCAAAGTCAATGTTTAGATTATCACAGCTGCACAGCTAACATACACATTGGAAGTTCCTGCCTGTAACAAGGCCTGCCCTCATACACACTGCAAATTACTACCAGACTGTAACACATGACCTGGCAGTTGCCCAAATGGTGGACATATTCTTAAATGTATACCCAACTTGCTCAAGGATACACCAACTATATCGCCTAGTACTCTGTTAGTGATACTGTTGCCTAACATACTTACCTTAAATGCATGCCATAATTGGAGTGGAAATGGTAGCCTTACTCTGGCTCTGCCTCTGCATCAAGGCTGACACAGCTCCCACAGTTACTCCTACAGCTTGTTGTCCTCCAGTGTTCACACTCTCTGCCTGTGTCTATTACTTGCAGCAGCAGCTGCAGCCTGTAGCACACACATCTCTATGTTAAGGTTTCTGCTACAGACCTACCCTATGTGATGACGTAGTCTCCTTGCCCCAAAAATGTCCAGCACAACATATCAAAAAGGGGCACTAATCTACATGAAGGCCTTATATATTGTATAGTGGTTGCATATCATTGGCTGATGATAGTGCAAATCAGCTGTGTTGGCTGCAAATAGCATTTCAGACCCACAAATTGGTTTAGAGGCAATCACCTGCTATGTGGAACCATTCTGTATGACACTTTCCTCACACAGAGTACACCTTTATGAAAACTTTACTATCATCACATATCACTAGAGTAGTACTGCACTCCATCAGATATGTAACTTATTTTGTGTTCAACAGGATGCAGGCGGGTGAAAACATGGGGAATAGGGATGACAGCATTAAGCCAGTCTTAGACCTGTGATAATGACATGTCATTGATCTCCTGCTGACTTACAGCTACACAGGATGTACAATAGAGCAAGGGTGCATTGTCTTTTGTCATTGTGGCACACTGGTGTCGTTATACTGTCCCTTTATAGTGGTTGTAATAGCACACTGATATCTGTGTGGCACTGTTCTTATGACATATTATTTGGTGGTTGCCCATAGGGGACACATCACAGTAGACTCGAGTGTTGGGTGTATGATCAGACAGTGGTATCTGTCATGGCACACATGAGATTACCTGACTATCGCTACTATCTCAGTTGTATCCACACACTTAGTATATCTGCACACTGCGGAGTATGACATATGAGCAAGCAGTGGATATTGCCAGCCATTTTGTCCTTACTACATAGTGTACTTCCATGTATGTGATCCTGTAATGTGTTCCTCTTTTGTTGTCTTTCAGGCGTCATGTACCCTAGATGCCATGTGCCCTTCTCAGATGGGGAGAATGAAAGTATACTGGAAGGACCAAGGCAACATTATCACATTCTACTGCCCAGGGGGAGGCAAAACAGGGAACAGTGCAATGCATTGTGGGCAGACCTTGTCCATGATGTGAATAGCATGGACCATCAGGGCAGGACATAAGAGCAGGTTTGACACCATGCAACAGACATGATCAATGTTGCATGAAGAATGGCAGCAAATGTAGCCAGGGATTGTGCTGTCACCGGTGGAGGGCCTGCAGTGGGATAACCATTCTCAGCCACCGAGGAATTCCTTGCAAACCTAGGCATACACGACAGCTCCAAGGCAGCCATGACACCATTCATTGTGGAGGTGGGTGCCATAGTTTCCACAGCAGAGGAGAGTGCAGGTAGCTTACTGTGATCAGCATTGTAATACTGTAGCAGTCAGTGTGTCAGGCTGTGCATGCTTTTATGTGGGGGTCAGGTCTTTGTTCTTTGTGGGGGGTTAACCTCAGTTTTACTCTCATACTCAAAATGTGACCAATACAACAAGTAACACAGTAGCTACTGTAAATGTGAGATAAATGGAAGTATTATCTTGTTGTGCTTCAACATGCAGTGGTACTGACATTACCCCACCCACAACTTTTCACACGTCTGTCAGGTATTGGCCAAGGCAATGGTCCTGCTCCTGGTAAGCATGACACTGTTTTAAGGAACATTTATATTCTACTAAAGTTAAGGGCCAGAATAATACCCTATTTATTTTGTGTGTAAATAGTAGAATATTTTTATTTTCCATTCTGGAACAGGTACCTAAGGATCTTAGAGGAGGTAATCACAGGAGTGTTGCTGAACAACAAAATAACACTTTGGCAATTACAGTTAAGAGAAGATAAGCCTCCTGTTTTAAATGAGGCAATTTTTCTAAAATGCCTTTAAAAAAAAAGGTTGAAAGGAAAATAAGTTAGGCAGTGAAATGTTTATTTCTATATATTTGTTGAGATAGGTGTACTAGATTTTTATGTGTTGTTTTATCAAGTATAGTTTCATATCGATTAATTAAAAGGTAAATTTTACTGATCAAATTTTACTTGACTTACTTTAAGTGATTGTCATAAAGGTCTTGAGTTGAACGTGTATTTTGTTCTGAGAAAGTCTTTTGTGAACAAAAGCAGGGAAGAAAAATGTTTGACAGCTAATCCAGTTGTGAGTCTTCACTATTATGAGTATTGGTGGCTATTCTGTACACAATAGGGCAGGTATTAATATACTTCTTTTTTCTTTCTTATCACAGGTGACCAGGGGGTTAGTGTCTGTCCCCTATACAACCTGATGTCAGTGTCTCTTTGGATTCTGATGATGATGGTGGCCACAGTGAGGCAAAGGTGTGGGTGTCAGGGGCTGAATCTGTCCCAGAGGTAGACATCCCTCTTCTGCCCCCATTGTCACTGTACACTGTCAGTATTCCCACACTTGCCCAGTCCCCGGAGGCCACAGATATTGGACAGTCAGAGGGTGGGGACATTGAAGAGAAAAGTGTGGCAACTGTGGCTCCAGTGAGTATAGACACTGGTCATAGCCAGAGAGCTGGTGAGATCCCACACAGGCAGATTGACAGGGGTGCATGTAGGAGGCATGCTATCCATCCACCATCTGTTGCAGGTGTCACATCACAGGTCACTCAGTGCATGTTTTGGGCCATCATGGAGGCACAGGTACATTCTGAATGGAACACCAGATGTATGTGTAGGGTTATGGATGCAGCACAGTCTGACATCCATGACTGCCTCCACCGCATTGGGGACACCTTGGATCAGATCACTGATGCAGTGGAGAGAAGGTGGGATAAGACAGTGTCTGTCTTGGAGTGCACTTGTCTGTGCTGGAGCATCTGGTTGGAGTTGAGCATCGGACTTGTGGACGTTGGTCAGCAACCCAATCTGTTGAGAATCCATGTGGCCCTACACAATCACGCTTCTATAGTGGCAGTACATCCAGTGCTACAGAGGGGAGTGTGCTGTCCACACCACAATGTGGCAGGCCATGGACTCATGGTCCTGGGCAGTCCCATGGGGGAGACAGTCCCAGCAGACAGGAGTCACTGTCAGGTACTAGCACTGCTTCTGACTTGGGCATGGAGGTGCCAGTGCAACTCCTGGCAGAGCCAGTTCCCATGTTTGGGGCTGGAGATGGTGAACTGTCAACTCTGCCATGTAGAGTCCAAAGCTGTCCAACATGCACATGTGTAGAGCTGGCACTGAACTTGACTGTGTACGCACACACACTCCACACCACTGTCAAATGCAGGTCACCTACAAACACACACAGCATCTCTCCATGGTCCATCTTACATGCTTCCCTTCCTGACTGACACACATGCCGTCAACTGTTTGTCCAGCCTAGGCCTCCTGCACTCACACACAACACTCTGTGCAAGTAATGATACCTGTGCCACATCCCTGTTATCCTCACCATCAATGCAGGGAAATGAAGCTATGTGTCTGATGTGTAGGGTGACTATATTAGTTAACATTTACTTGTGTAATGCAGTGTTGTTTTGCCATGCCACTTGTAGTGGTTAATGACAGAAACTGTATGCTGGCATTTGTCATGAGTATGCCACATACTTTTGTGTACCTTATGTTGTATGATGTTGTAATGACTGTATAGTTACACAGTAACTGATGTGTCATGGACCTGTTTATGTTTCTGTTTCAGGAGTCTGTTGGAATAACCTATGGATATACAGCAGCAATAAAACAGCTCAGGATGGCATGTCAGCACAGCAGAAATATGTCTTCAGCAAGGTACAGCACCATAAGTTCATATGTGTATAAGGCTAACAAGGAAATGGCAGCAATCAGCATACTCATGCATCATTAATCTGTAATAAGGTCTACTACCCTTAATTAGTGTCACCAGGGTTGTAGTAGCTAACAGATCTACAAGCTGTGGTGATGGAGATGACCCATCTACAAATATCCTCTGACCGGTACAGACAGTTGCTAGACATCAGTTATGATTGTCATGTTCTACATCCCATTATGTAACATGCACATGATGTGTATCACAGCAGACGTCTGCTTTACATGCATGGGGAGGCATGTTTCATGTAAGGTGTACTGTCTGTGTTACATACCTGTCTCTCCAGCATGTAATATGTATACCACAGTGATGCTGTAGGTGTGTAAAGCAGGTGAGACATGTGTTAGTCCTGTGATGGATACATGGGTGGTACACAGTGAGATCTGATACCTCCCTGTATGGAGCCATACACATCTCCTTGAAAGCATTTAGGAGACAGACTACACATATATGGTTGTGACACAGACTCCATAGGACATGTTATGTACACTGTGTATTGGTGTACCATGGAACCTATGTGGCTGCTGCAGTTGTACAATATGCTTGTGTAGTGACATGGCAAGGGTGCCATTGCACACGATGTTAGGTGTGATGACTGCCACATTCAGTATAGCAATGACAGTCTGAGATTTACATCCCAAACCTGTCATTATAGGTTGTACAACAGTGAATGCATCCCCACATCTTACTTACCAGTGAATGTCAAAGGCTACAGTAGTCTCTTGTCCATACCTTCATGTATAATGGCTTAACTGTGTGTGGTGTGCAGACACTAGAATATTTTGCAGGGGTGGATGATTTCCCACAGGATAGTATTATGCAGTCATTGGCATTTAGTCTTTGTCAGTGGCTCACACAAAAAATGACTGTGTCTTAGGCCATCCTGGATAACTGTTGGTTATGTGTGGGATTCTGTGATGACTCCTAATATGCAATCACCTGCTAATGTACTCAGTCAGAGGTCACTGACAGTGACTGTGGCTGCAGAGAGGGAATAACTAAGAAATAACTAGAAGGAGTATGTCAAGAATGGAGGATGGTGAACTCCACTAGTGACTGGCATCATTGCAGCGTAGGTCTCCCAATGCTATGTTCCCAAAGTATGACTCTCAGACACTTGCCTATCTACCAGCTGTCATAACACTTTGTACATGACATACACAGTTTCCTGCATGGCCTGCTGGCCTAGTATTGTCATACACCTTGTCAGACCATGGTTGGTGGAGTGAGACTGATGTCCAATATCCATTGTGTAATGTAACAGTCAATGGGCTCCGCCAATCACAGTTGGTAGGCATAATCTGACCTTGTGCAAAAGTAACTGTGTTTGGTCCAGTGTCAGTAGGTGTATGACAGTGTTAGTGTTCATATCCATGCTAACTTCCAGCATGGCATTTCAGGTGACATGAGTCAGAGATCTAGGGACACCACTTAGCACTACATGCTAGTTGTCCTCGGTGCAAGTAAGTATTACAGTTACGTCCAGCATGTTACAACAACAGAGTCCTGCAAGATGTGTGTACAGAGCACAGACATACATGTTAGGGAAGTGTAATATGTACACACAGTGTTGCTTAGTTGTGGTGCCGCTCACTTGTGGTGCCGCTCACTTGCTGAAAAGATTGTCCAGGTCCTTACCTACCATGTTAATACCGTGCCCTGGAGCAGTGCCATGACACCCCCACACAGGGAACCAACGTATTGCATCATGTGCCTACCAGTATTGGTAACTCCTACAGCCCATCCAATTTGAGGTCCTCCCTGGTGGGATCTGGCCATAGTTCAGTCTCCTTAGATAACCAGCATGTACCCTCCTTGCAGACAATACAGACATATATGTGAAGAAAGCCATTTATTACCTCCTGTGGGATGGTTGACAAAGCATGACTGCACAGATGGGACATGCAAGTATGCAGATAGGACAGGCAAGTATGCAGCCTGCATTATGTCAGCAGTATTACAACTGCATGAACTCAGCTGCACGGGACAGATGGGACACAGGCTCATCATGGCTCAGAAAACCTGACAGGTGGACAACTGCCATTAGCAGGCTGTACAATAACAGATGGACAGTACTGTGTGACAGTTGGGGTGAGGGTGCTCCCTAACATGGAGGCACTACCTTCTCATCTAATAAAAGCATATAGTGTTGTTATGATGTTGTGTAGACATGGTAAGTGACAAAATTAGCCACCCACACAAAAGAGAACCACAAATCACAGTTTAGTTACATGTGTGGCCTCAAAGAACAGGCCAAGGTTGTCACTGACCTCATATATCATGATGCCACAGCTGGGTGGGCAATGGCATCTGTTACACCATTATATAAAGGTGGTGCATCCACTGAGCAACAGAATTGTGCATATGTTTGTCTATATATATCCATATCTGTGTGTTCATAGGGGCAATCATCAGGGAGCTGATCAACACACACATATATGTGATCTACATAGAGTTGATTGTAGACAGTTTGGATGTGTGACAGGGGGACCGTGACTGTTACATGTGGTAGACATGTCCGAGGCAGATACCAAGGACCCGAGTGAGAGGACATCAGGGTGTACAACACCCAGACTGAGGCAAGCCATATGACTATATTCCCCCGCTCAGCAACATTTACAAAGCACCCACTTATGAATTCATGATACTGTCATTGTAGGGGGTCACTAAGTGGCGCATTGATGGCACACATACGCAACATAGGGACATTCACCTCCAATAGCTCATCTGTATGCAGCAGTGCTAACCAGAGCACAGTCCTGGGTCCTCGACTGCTTGGAATTCATTCTGACTGACTGTGGCTAACAATGTTGGCTGCTGCCTGCAAATTGTGAGCACTCATAGAGTCTCTGTGGTATGTCACTATCCTGCAAGAGGGTTTTGCAAACACATGCCTGTAGACATACTAATGACCATAAACTCCATGCAAATATATATATGTAGTATAATTTCCATCAGTTAGACCAATATGCCTGGTAAGTAGCATATCAGTCGCAATATGTGATGTACATATGGGTGAAAGTACTGGGCACACAGACCTGGCCACACAGGTGTACACCTAATATGCCTGAGATCAACATGTCTCTACAGTGGTATGACAGGAATCATGTGGCATAGACAAGGCCACAGTCAGCAGTACATGACATACTCTTAATCTCCATGTACTCTACCTTCAGCATGCCAGTATCTGAGTGCAATGGCCATTTGTTGCTGTACCTTTCCAAGCAGTACTGGAAATTGCACACAACAGTATGATCCCTCACAACGACACTTCACATCTTCAGTATGTGTTCATTGGGGATCGTCTGCAGTGAGTGCCATTGTCACCTGTGGCATATAGACTATTCAGAGGGAATCTGTGCCTTGCATTCAAGGCAATGGGTGACCCTGCTTAATTGCATATGCTGCCTATCTGCAGGAGGCATAGTAGATGGATAACTCACTGTAAGGACATTAACCTAGTATGTGAAGTTAGTACTACATGTTTGGTGGAAAGATTTGTCGAGCAGAAGTAAACACACCCTTGACACAGAACCCTGCCAAATGGCACAGAGAGCACCTCAGTGCACCTCACCACATGCCATCTGTATGAGTGGCTGGGTGACCATCATCTCAACACAGGACATCTGCTTGTGTCCCTCTTTGATTGAGGCAATATGTGCTGATTCTGTTACTATGGGTAAAAAAATGTCTATGATTGTGAGGGCTGTATGGCTATTATGCTAGTTAAGTTCAAACATCCTGTGGTTACATAACATGACATAAAATGCTCTAAAGGGCTCACACACAAACACAACTACATTGAGGCTAGCATAACTTCCAATCACTGCGTACAAGACACACTGAGGCACACATGTGGTGCAAGTTGGCTGTATGTAGATGACAACACTTACCTATGTAATGGTACACACTACAGATCACAGTACATGCTGCACACAACATACCTTATCTCTGCTGCTACTAACAGTTTAGGACATATTATGCTTGGTGACATCAGCAGGCCTTGTTGTGGTCAGTCCTTTGGGGGTCACATCACCTGCTACAAATAAAACACTGCAAAACCCTACCTTTTCCTAAGTTACCTAGGTGATCATATTTATGCCATATGGACATACACACACACCGAGTAGCCTGGAATGAGATTGGAACCCCTGCCTATTTAGTGTTATACACTATGGATCACAGTACTTATCACACGTGCCACAGGTTAAATGTGATACTACACTGTCAGCTGGTTTTCTTGAGGTGGATGACATCATCAGGCCTTGTAGAAGAAAGCAGTTTGGAGGCCAGCAGCAAGTTACAAGATTTAAAAGTGCATAACCATTGGAGGTAGATAGCCCATGAGAGCATGTCAGTTGTTCTGCAGGGAAATACACACACACACACACACACACACACACACACACACACACACACACACACACACACACACACACACACACACACACACACTAAGTAGCCTGGAATGAGATTAGATCCCCTACCTATATAGTCTTATTCATTATAGATTACATTACTTATCACATGTGCTACAGCTTAAGTTTGATACTGTCCTGTCAGCTGGTAGTCCTAAGGTTGATGATATCACCAGGCCTTATAGAAGAGGGCAGTTTGGAGACCAGCAGCAAGCTACAGAGCCCAAAAGTGCATAACCATTGCAGGGGGGATAGCCCATGAGGGCATGTCAGTTGTTCTGCAGGGGATACACACACACACACACACACACACACACACACACACACACACACACACACACACACACACACACACAAAGATGTGCACCAAGTAGTCTGCAGTGAGATTAAAACCCCTACCTAGTCTTATTCATTATGGATCACAGTACTTAACGCATACCTGACAGGTTAAGTGTGGTACTACACTGTCAGCTGGTAATCTTAAGGTGGATGACATCATCAGGGCTTGTAGAAGAGGGCAGTTTGGAGGCCAGCAGCAAGTTATAGGGCCCCAAAAGTGCATAACCATTGCAGGTGGATACCCCATGAGGGCATGTCAGTTGTTCTGCACACATATCTGCGACAAGTAGCTTGGAGTGAGATTACCTATCTGGTTTTATTCACTATAGAGCACAGCACTTACTGCATGGGCCATGGGATAATTATGATACTACACTGTCAGCTGGTAGTCTTAAGGTGGATGACATCATCAGGCCTTGTAGAAGAGGGCAGTTTGGAGGCCAGCAGCAAATTGCAGGTGGATAGGCCATGATGGCATGTTAGTTGTTCTGCAGGGGTATATATAGCCTCTGGCTAACGAAGTTCACAGATGACTGCAAACTAAGAGCCATAGTCAAGTCCCCAAATGATGTGGACATCCTACAGAAGGGCCTCACTGAGACAGATGCCTGGTGTCAAAGCCATGGCCTCAAGCTCAATGCCAAAAAGTGCAGTGTCATCCCCTTTGGTAAAATGTACCCATGAACTACCACATAGGCAGCAATCTACTTAACACCGAATGCGTGATAAGAGACCTTGGGACCCAGGTGGACAGTAGTCTCTCCTTTGATAGTCACATCGCCACAGTAGTCAGGAAGTCCTTCTCCATGGCACACCTCATCATAAAAGGGTTCTCATCCAGGAAAAAAGAGGTCATTGTTCCCCTCTACTCGACACTCATTAGACCCATTATAGAGTACAATGCCCCTTTTGGAATGTACCTCACAAGACATCTGCAACAGCTGGAAAGGCCACAGAAGTACCTCACAAAGAACAAATGCCCTACACTGACCGCCTCAAAAAACTCCAGCTTTACTCCATAGCATATAGGCTACTCCGAGGGGATCTCTGCCTAACATATAAAGCTATGTCAAACCCAGAGCTGTTGGACATGCTATACCTAAAGAAATCCCAATCCCTCCAAGCTACACACTCTAGGGACCTAAACCTTGTCACCACAATAAACAGGACATGCTGGAGGGATAGATTCCTGTCCCAGAGATGTCCCATACTCTGGAACAGGCTACCCATCTATGTGAAGCAAAGTTCTTCATTAGCACTCTTCAAGAAAAATCTTGATGAGTGGATGGGAAATAGGAAATACACCCCGGGGATCATTTCTTTGTCTCTGCTCGACAGTGGCACAGGAAAATAACCTTCTTGGGTGGTGTAAGCCAAGGAACCTTGTTGGCTAGGCTTACATAGGCTCTTGGGCTGATAGCCTAGTACCTACCTATGAACCTATGAACCTCTATATATATATATATATATATATATATATATATATATATATATATACACACACACACACACACACACACACACACACACACACACACACACACACACAGACACACACACACACACACACACACACACACACACACACACACACACACACACACACACACACATGAGAGATTAGAACCCCTACCTATCTAGTCTTATTCACTATAAATCACAGTATTTATAGCATGCTCCACACCACATATTGAGTATGTTGTATATGTGATTGTAGGCACAGTACTTGTGCATTACAGAAACAGGGCTTGTGTTGAGCAGTATCTGTGGCCTGCCGAGTGATATTGCTTCATACTGTTATCTGCATCTAGTATCCTAGCAGTGGGATAACTGTTATTATACTAGTTATGTGTGTATAGTTACCAGTATGATCATATGTGGTTACTTGCAGTTAGATAGGCAAACATGTGGGCATGAACAATGCACCCTGTCCATGTGTGTGTTGACAACATTATACATTACACCACCTGCTCACCTGTGTCTGTCTACATGGTGACACCCAGCAGGAACAGGGGTCTGTAGGTAAGTGGATTATGTACTGTTACTCCTTTAGTTTGAATCCTTTGAGCAATAGTATGGATGTGTGATAGCACATATTTACTCACCATTATTAGGCTATGTAGAACAATACATACTTCCACACACATATTTATGTAATTAACAGGGATGTACATATAACTGTAGCTGTGTGTGTGCATGATATGTATATGTGTTATGTAGATATATGGGGAGAGTCTATGTATCATTGTGATATATATAGCTATGTATATCAGTATTTTGACACTACACAGTGATATGATATACTATGGTCTGTGAGGAGAGACAGTGACAGATGGATATGTATACGTATATGTCTGCATGTATAGACATATCTATACATATCAGGTCATTCTGATGATGGGGTAATAGAATTGTGTTCATTTTAACTGTTTGGGCATGCCCAGTGGGACTGTCAGTACTTATAAAGTGTCTCTAGGCCACATCTACATGTACTCCAGTCCGGAAGTTTGCGTGTTACAGACAATACCTCTCAACTGTCCAGAGTTTTGCAGTATGTCCAGTGTTTTGGCTCATAGTTTTGATCTGTTCCTCATAAAATTTGTGGTTTCCTGGTAAATCACTTGGATGAACTAAGGACTGAAGTCACTAAATAATGACATACATTTGAGTTTCTGACTTCACCCTTCAGAAAAATATTTGTTGAAACAAACCCTGTTATTCTTTGCAACGTTTTAAGTTTATGAGAGCTGTATTTAAAATATGCTCCTATTTGAGGGCCTTTGCTACCCCCATTTTTTTGTCAGGTTTTGTCCAGAGTTCTTGCACTAAGAGGTTGAGAGGTATGTATACAAACATTGACATCTGTCCCTGTTTCTGCAGTACTGCACTTCACTATTAATATCCATGGCATTCACCAGCTGTCTGCTGTACTGAATATGTGACTAAGTTTCATAATGTTGCACCACATACAGAATGACAACATGTGAAAACACCAACATAATTGTGACTCCCCACCAGTAATCAAAGAGTCTCAATCCTCACCACTAGCTCCAGGGGGAGACGTACATTGTGAGGATGACAAGTACACACACAATGTTTCCAGATGGAGCTCTTTGCATCAAGTGCAATTTGCGTTAAGAGCACACAGACACCACAGTCAGTCTGGGACTGGTTTCTCCCTCTTTCTCCAGATCCCCAGTAAGACTCCCCAGTGGCACAGCTATAGAGTTGAGAACTCAGCTGAGTGGCCAAGCCAAGTCCTCCAGCACCCTCTCTGTCCAATCAGTGCTTTGTGTCCTTGCCGAAGTAGCTGAGATACACACAGTTTGAGGTTTGATTTATACACACACACACCTGGGAAAGGCTGGCACTGGTTTACTAGCTAAGCCCCATTTTGCCCAGACTATAAGATAATTATCACTGCCACCAGCCATGTCCTTATCAGCTACTTTAAGACCCTTAATAAAGGGTCTCCAATCTTACTATGTAATGTTACTATCAATACAAATAGTAGTTTGACCAAGAGAAAGGCTATTAGGAGTGGTCCACAGTGTCACCAAATAAATATGCAAGTACTTTCTGAACTTAAATATGTTTCACAAATATCAGCCACAATGAAAGATTTAAATATATTTAATAATAAATAATAAAAGAACAAGAAAATACTCAGTATATAATAACAGTTCAAAAATCACAGGAAATATTTAAAACAACATTGCATCTAAATTAAGCTTTGCTATATTCCTGACTGTATATAAGAGAATTACTATACCCTAGTTAACTTACTTACAAAGCAAGAAAGGCAGATGTGATGAATGGGTCTTCCAGCTGATGCTGTCAGGTCAAAGACAAAATACAAAATGCTCAGTGTCTCTCTCTGAGAGTTCTTACATTTATAGCCCAAATATTACTGCTGGGATAGCTTGCAAATGACATCGCTTCTTGTCATTTGATTCAATCCCAGGTGAAACCCCTGCTGATGCAGTTGGTAGCATTTAGCATCTACCTGTGAAGATACATAAACAAGTATTTTTCTTAGATCTAAGGCAAATCCTGGAAGTCATAAAACAATAAACACTTCCAAGACAATACAACAAACTTCTAGTTCTAGACATTATGTCTGTTACTGCACTGAAACTGGAAGGTAACATCCTTTTATTAAATGGTCATAAGTAATTTAAATTTGCAGCTATTTTTTCTGAAATTAACTTTTTCTGTTGCAGTTTCCATTGTTAAAATATATACAGCTAAACAGTTACAATAGTGTAGATGCATTTCTGTTCTAGTCCAGTAGGGTACACTGTGGTTACACTTTTAAGCTCAGTACTGTACAAACCCTGTTTGACACTCACTTCTGTACCAGCAGTTTGATATACACATAACATACAGTTCTAATACATTTGTAACACAAGCATAGGAATCATGTTGATATTCACGAACGAATGACATATCATTATTTACAAAATTCCAGATAGCTGGGCTGTCAGTATCTCCTTTCATGACATTTCTCCCCCGCCGTTTCATTGACTCAAGCTAGTTTTTCAAGTAACCCTTGAGAAACACTGCTTGAGAAGGATGAGCCTATTAGGGAATACCTTACCCCATTCCCTGTCTTGAGAGCCCATCTGCATTGGCATTGCTAACCCCAATGCAGTGCTGCACTGTCACATCATATGCCTGCAACCCTAGGTTCCATTTTAGTAACTTGGCATTTTTCTGGCTGGCTCAATGTAGCCATGTTAAGGGATTGTGGTCTGTAACTACATGAATTTCCTTCCATACAGATACGGCTGAAGTTTCTGCAGTGCCCACACTATGGCTAGACACTCCTTTGCATAGCATTCCTCCCTTGGTTGGAGCCTATGACTGAGATATAGTACTGAGTGCTCTTCTCACTCTGAGGAAACCTGGCTGAGTACATCCCCCACCCCATGGCCTGAAGCATCCACCTGCACAACAAATTATTTGCTGTAATCTGGACTGGCTAACACAGGTGGTGCTCCCAAAGTTCCTTTAAGCTTCTGGAATGTCTGTTCACATGCTGGGGTCCACACTACATTATCTGGCTTGTTTTTCCTTGTCATGTCTGTGAGAGGGAGCAGCTATGGTACTATAATTGGGGACAAACTTTCTGTAGTACTCTGCTGTCCCTAAAAATGCCCTCACCTGCTTTTTGGTAACAGGGGCAGGCCATGCCTGAATGGCTTCCACTTTGGCAGGTTCTGGCTGGGTCTTATCACTCCCTACTCTATGTCCAAGGTAAGAAACCTCTGCCATACCCACCTGACATTTACTGGGCTTAATGGTCAACCCTGCCCTCTGTGGTCTGCCCAGCACCTCCCTGATATGCTAAAGGTGATCTTGCTAGGAATGGCTGTAAATGGCAATATCTCTTGCTCCTGCTAGGATATGATCTACCAGCCTCTGGAAAGTTGCTGGGACATTTTTCATTCCAAAGGGCATCTTCCTGAGCTCATGCAAGCCAAAAGAAGTCACAAAGGCTGACCTCTATCTAGTGCTGGGAGTCAAGGGCACCTGCCAGAAACACTTAGTAAGATCTATAGTGGTAAGATACTTAGCCTCACCCACTGCTCCAAGGCTTCATCTGTCCTAGGCATGGGGTAAGCATCTGACTCGGTGTGACTATTTAATTTCCTGTAGTCCACACAGAACCTAGTGTTGGCATCCTTTTTTGGTACCAGCACCACTGGGGAGGCCCATGGACTGATGGACTCCTGGATTACCTGTAGTTCCGACATTTCCTGTATCTCTTCTCTCAGAGTCTGTTTGACCCTCTAAGGCATTCTATAAGGGGCCTGCTTAATACACCTTTGGGGTCCTGCATCCACATGGTGCTGTACCAGGTGGGAGCACCCTGGTTTCCCAGTGAACATGTCCCCCAAACTCCTGTAACACTGCTTGGATTTCTCAAACCTGGGTAGGGGATAACTGCTGGGATATTGCTACCTCATCCACTGAGGTGTCAGTCTGAGCCTCATTGAGGAGACCAGACACCAGATCTCCCTCAGACTCCTCCTGCCATCCACTGAAAATACTCAGCACAAGGGCCTCAGTATCATGGTAAGGTTCCATCACGTTAACATGGTACAGTTTATGCCCCTGCCTCCTGCTTAGCAGTTCTTCCATGTAGTTAATATTACTGACCTTCTTTACCACTTTGAAGAGTCCTTCCCAAGCTGCCAATAGCTTGTTGTGTCTGACAGGAATGAGAACCATAACTCTCTACCCTACAGCATACTCTCTAGCTTGAGCATTCCTGTCATACCAGACCCTTTCCTGCTGTTGGGCTTCTTCCAGGTTCTCCTGAGCCAAACCCATGAATTCCCTGAGCTTGTCCAGAGATTTAGCATATATGTCACAACTGACTCCTTGTGGGATTCACACTAACCCTCCCACTCATCATGAATCAAATCTAGAGGTCCCCTCACCCTATGCCCATACAGTAACTCAAATGGTGAAAAATCTGTGGATTCCTGGGAACCTCTCTGTAAGCAAACAACAAATGGGGCAAATATTTGTCCCACTCCCTCTTAAACTGGTCTGCAAATCCCCATAGCGTGGTCTTTAGTGTAGAGTTTAACCTCTCAACCAGACCATTAGTCTGGAGATGGTAGAGGGTGGTCTTTAGGTGCTTTACCTCACAGCACTCCCACAGACATGCCAGCAGTTTTGATGTGAAATTGGCAACTCTGTCAGTCAGTATTTCTTTTAGGAAACCTTCCTTGATGACTATCTCTAACAAAGCATTTGCCACCTTTTCTCCCTCAATGGAGGACAGGGCCACCGCTTCAGGGTATCTGGTAGCATGATCTACTACCACTAGAATATACTTTTTTCCTGTGGAACTTGGGGTACTCAGAGGCCCCATAATATGCATAGCTAACCTCTGAAATGGCTCCTCAATCACAGACAAATGCATCAATGGAGCCTTGACCTTGCCTTCTGCCATGCTTACCTTTTGGCACTGCTCACATGTCCTGTAGTACCCTGTTACATCCCTGGAAATCCCAGGCCAATAAATGTTCTGCATAATATGCCTCTTTGTACACTTTATGCCCATATGACCTGCAAAGGGAATATCATGGGCTATGGCTAGAAGTGCCAGATGGTAGGCTCTGGGCACTACAAACAGCTGTATTCTCTCACCCTCTAGCCCTCCTTCAGGGGTCCACTCTCTATACAGTAACCCTTTGTCCCAGTATACAGATTCCCCCTTCCCTAGAGAATCAGTTGCCTCCATGGCTACCTCCCTCAGGGCTTGTAATGTAGGGTCTGACAGCTGAGCCTGTCTGAACTCTCTCTTTGTAAACCTTCCCAGCTCCTCTTCTACAGGATGTGTGGTATTCTCTGACAGCAGTGCCTCACTGTAAGTCTGGGTACTACTACTCACCTCTTCCCTTGCAGTCACTCTGTCCAAGGCAACATTATTACCCACAAGCACCTGTAGCTCACATTCAGTCTCTGCTACAGGGTAGCTCCCTCTGTGAAGTAACTGCCACACCAGTCCTGGTTTCAAGTCTGTCGTCTTTCTAGGTCACCTCCAGGCTACAAGACCCACATCCTTGTCTCCAAGCCTGACTGCATGTTACTGCATGCACACAAGGTACTGCATTATCAAAGCATTCTCTATCAGGACATCTTTAGGAATATCCTCAAACACACCTACTTGCTTACTTCGTTTTCCATGCTTCCAGTCAAGATGAACCCTAGCCAAAGGTATTTGGAATGAAGTTCCTCCTAAATCATTGATTGGAGTAGACTGCCCAAGCAAATAGTGCCCCTCTTTAACCATTGCAGGCTTCACAATGTTTAGGTCAGAGGCTGTGGCTCTCTTAGCAGTGGTCTCTTTCCCATCCACTAAGGTAGGATATAACCTATTTTGGTAGTTTGGTACATTTGTTGTCTCCAGACAACTTACTGCTGGCATTCTGTCATTCTCACTTACTGGCTCTCCCACCTTTTGTTCCCCACCTTGCCTTAGTGGGCATCTGTATGCTACATGGCCCTACTAGTTGCATTTAAAACATTTAACCCTTGGTCCTGGCTGTGCACCTGAACTAGTGGCTTCCCCTGCTACTGGTGGACTATGTTGGGGTGGTTTAGACTGCCCACCATGGGTTCCCTTAGACCCATGAGCAGCACTGGGTATCCTTTCCCTGTGCAGTGATGTCCTGCTTGCTAGGTATAGGTCTCCCTTTTTCCCCAACTCATCTACCATGTTACATTCTCTATCCACTAACCAGATTGTCATGTCCTCAGGCAAAGTGCTAAGAACTTGCTCCCTCACCAAAATGTCAGAAGTGGTGACCTGACACCAACTCCCCCATCTATGAAAATAAGTGCTTAACTTAGTAATATATTCACACACACTTTCATCTGCCTTCCATCAATGCTCACAAAACTTCTTTTTATAAGCTTCAGGTGTTATCTTAAAACACTCTAACACAATTTTTAACTGTATTATAATTTAAGCAATCAGTATCAGATAATTTAGAAATAGCAGTTACAACTTTACCATGGAGTAAGAGGGTCAGGAACTGTACCCATAGCCCTTGGTCAATATTATACTGTTTACATACCCTTTCAAACATATGAATAAAACTATCAAAATTATCACACTCTGTAAATTGTGGAAGAAATCTACTGACCTTTGATGCTTCTGGGGTACAGATATTCCCTTCCTCATTACCTCCATGACCCTGGTGAAGAGTCACCATCTCTTTTTCATGTTGCCTCTGCCTCTCATTCTCTTCAGCTTCCAGACTTCTCAGTCTCTCTGCTGCTTTTAATTCCATTTGTTTCTCCTGTGACAGTGTCTCTGTCTACTCTATTTCCAAACATTTGGCCTGCAGCTGAAGTCTATTTAACTCCAGATGGATTTTTAAGTCCTCTGTGGAAAGGTTGAACTGTCCATTTTCTGAGAGTTGTACCTCCCCAAGGCCAGCCTGTTTGTCCTCCTGGTTGCTGGTCTGTGATGCAGCTGTGACTAAGGCTGCAATCATCTCTGCTTTAGTCAGGTTGGCATGCCCCAGTCCTTTGTCTTGGCACATCTCAGCCAACTGGCTCCTTGTCATGTTGCCATACTCCTCTGCTGACACCCTTGCTTGTTGTCCATGACTAACTAAGTTAACAAAAAATAAAACTATTGTGATATGAAACTCTGAATGTTCACTGTGTAGTGAACTGAGAGTACAAACACCTTCTTTAGTGACCACTGTTTACAGGCTACAGGAATTCAATATCCACACCACTAATCCTAATATGTGGATATCCCACCACTGCCAACCAATATATGTGACATCCCACCACTGCCACCGATATATGTGATTCCTCAGTACTGGCGCAGTAGTCAAGGAGCCTCAATCCTCACCACTAGCACCAGTGGGGGACATACATTGGGAGGGTGACAAGTACGCACACTGTATGGCATAGCTTGTAAACCTGTGCCAGTCTTTCCCAGGTTTGTATGTGTGTGTGTGTGTGTGTGTGTGTGTGTGTGTGTGTGTGTGTGTGTGTGTGTGTGTATGTATGTGCGTGTGTGTGTATAAATCAAACCTCAAAGTGTGTGTGTGTATAAATCAAACCTCAAAGTGTGTGTGTGTATAAATCAAACCTCAAAGTGTGTGTGTTTGTGTGTGTGTGTGTGGGTGTGTGGGTATGTGTGTGTGTGTGTGTGTATGTGTGTGTGTGTGTGTGTGTGTGTGTGTGTGTGTGTGTATGTGTGTGTCAGTTACTTTGGCAGGGACATAAAACACTGGTTGGACAGAGAGGGTGCTGGATGTCTTGGCTTGGCTACTCAGCTGGATCTCAACTTTATAGCTGTGCCAGTTGGGGGTCATATTGGGGATCTGGAGAAAGTGGGTGAAACCAGCTCCAGACTGACTGTGGTCTCTGTGTGCTCTTAAGGTAAATTGCACTTTGATGCAGAGAGCTGCATCTGGAAATACTGTGTGTGTACTTGTCATCCTCCCAATGTAAATCCCCCACTGGTGCTAGTGGTCAGGATTGAGGCTACTTGACTACTGAGCCAGTGCTGGGGCATCACAGTAATAATACCTCACAAGCAAAAGATGTGAATATTTCCAGATTAGAGCCATCAACACCATCACCCATGCTAACTTCCCTAATCCACTGAGTCACACAGGCTGCCAGACTGAGAGGAGTCATTCATCACACAATCAACAGCATAAATATGTACATTGTTATTTCTGCTTTATGTGGGACATACAATGTGTGATACAGTACTGTGTTACAGCCCTGAGATTGCCTGGTATGCTGATATACCATTGCTTACTTACTGTTAAAGCAGTTATATGGGAACATTGCTGTGTTGGTGGTAGGGGAACAACTGCATATGATCTGCTGGGATAGACAGTAGTCTAAATATCATGTGACCCCACTGTTCAACATCTCCCTTGACTGATGTAGTGAATATTCCAACCATGAGGCCTAGTGATTATTAGGGAACACATACTATTGGACTGGGTATCTGTAGTCCCATGCAGCAGATCCATACATACAATACCATATTTTATTAATCCTTAGAATTAGTGTATAGGTTAGAGACTTACCTTGATGATGCAGCAGTTGACAAAACTGTAGATCAGGTCTGACTCTATGTTGTGCAAGCAGTACACAGCCAATGCATGAATAGGTACAGGCTGTGTGGAATGCCTGGCATCAACAATTTTAATATATATATATATATATATATATATATATATATATATATATATATATATATATTTATATGCGAGTAGGAGTAAGGTGTCAGTCCCTAGTGCCCTAGGTTGTCAGGGAATGTGCTATGTGTTGTCTCTTAGCCAAAGTCAGGGTGTACTGGGTATGCCTACGTCTGCCTACATCTGCCTACAGGGACATCATCAGGGGATTCCTCCTTCAGGTCCTCCTGTGTGGCTGTGGTGACCTAGGCACTTGTGGGGGGGGGGCTGTGTATTCTTTCCCTTTGCTGATTCTGCTGCAGCTGTTTCCACAGGATCACATTGTGTAGCATGGCACATACTGTGAATATTTGTGCATATGTGGCTGGAGTGCACCAGATATATCTAGGCACAGGAACTGTAACTTCAGAAGCCCAAACACACATTCTATGATGTTCTTAGTTTGTGTGTGCGCCTCATTATGTCATTCTTCCATGCATTTCTGATTGGTGTCATCATCCACGGTTCCAGTGCATAGCCAGCATCCCTCAGTAAATGGCTGTGTAGGATGTCCCCCCTAGCAAACATCTGTTACAGCTGTGATGCATGCCAGATATAGAAGTCATGGTAACTGCCAGGACTGCCAGCACACACATTCATGATAATGGTGGTGACTTGATGTATACATGAGTGCAATTTATGGCACCCAGTACCCCAGGATAGTGTGCTACATGGTAGAAGTACTGCATATTGCTGGCCCTTGCCTCAGGGGTGAGGGGGAAAAGAAATGTGCTTACTGGCATGTGGTAGCATGGCATCCAGGAACTAGTGGAGTACCCTGGATGCTGATGTTCTGAGACCCCCATCATGTCCCCAGTTCGTCTTTTAAAGGTCCCTGCAGCTAGTATCCTAAGGGCTACACATACCTTTGTTTCCACTGGGATGAGTTCCCTTCTACTGGCTCTGAGTCTGAGTTGAGGGCGTCAGAGCTCAGTGAGTTTTTGTAGTATGTCCCTGTCCACCTTGTAGTACTCTACAATCTCCAGGTCAAGTAGCTCCTGGGAGGTTACCCTGGGCCTGAATACTCTTCTCCTTCTCTGTCTAGGCCTATGGTCAGTATCAGCAGCACTGACTTCAGCATCTAGCACATACAGATGTAGCAGACCTGCAGCAGCTCCTAGGATTCTCTCAGTTAAAATTCCCAAGTCTGTACTCGAATGGTGCAGATTATAGGGGAAAAATCAGATTGTAGGGTCTATGCATACTTTATAGTGCTCTGCTGTAGGTGCTGACTGCTTGATTGGCTACCTATGATGCAGTGCACCTGCAGAGTATATCATTAACATCATTTAATGGCCTTAGTTGAAGTTAAACAGGGGTCAAAACAAATTACTATATCATTGGCTTTTAGATACACTCAGCACTGCTGCATGCCAAGCAAACGAGCGCCTTGGAGGTAAACAAAGCTTAGCACATAGTGTACACACCTCCCAGACTTTCCACACTTAGCACAGCAGCATGCCATGCAAACATGCAGAAACAGTTGCCCCTTAGCTAAACAAAGCTTATAAATTAGTGTACACTCCCCCCTTAAAGGACACGCTCAGCAAGGTAGTGTGTCATGCAAACAGATGCAGCTAAACTGAAATCAGCTTACAAGTCATTGAATACATCTTCCCCAAATGTCAGCTACCTCCTGTGTGAACGCCAGCATGGTTCTTTGCCTACACTGAGGGGACATGCAAACACTATCACCCTTTTATTATATTCAGTAACACCACCTCATTTGCATAGGCATCCGTGCTCACAGCCTGGAAACTACACTCTTCAAAGCCCTACCATGTTAGCAACAGCACAAATGCACCATTGCAGATAATTCATGCAGGGTCCTGTAATACATTTCTGTCAAATAATATTAATTTTGTTTTATCCATATAGTTTTTTATAAAGCATGCTTGTGCACTGCAGTGGTCTGTGCAAACATGCCGAGAATATTAAAAAAAATAAAATTTATTTAATTTATTTTCTTTAATTTTTCAGACACATGGAGGATATTTTCACTCATATCTGTATGTGGCATGCCATTTCTATCCATCTATCATTTTTACAGCCCCTTTTGTCTGTCTACATTTCTGTACACAGAATTTTTCCATGTACACTATGGATACTGACATGGGGTCTGCAGAGCTGCCTATCTGCTTGCTGGATTGCTCTACCTGTCTCATTTGCATGAGATTCACCTGCTTATGAGGTGATTTGCATGCCATAGAAATTCCCATGTTTCCGCATGCGTGCCGGCCAGTCAGCAGTGCTTACTGAATCTGAAAGCTACTTACTTTCATGTAAACAGTGCAGCACTGTGCCTACATGGCAAAACAGATGTGTAGGCTTTATTAAATTGCCCCCATGGACTATATGAAAAGGTGACATGAAATAATGATCTACAATTTGTATAAAAAGAGTTCAGAAACAATGCAATTTTAAGATATTACATTGACTACAAAATATGGTACGCGGTGTTGGTGCTGTGGTAGCGTTGTCGCCTCACAGTAAGACATTGTCCTGTTCGATTCTCAGCTGGACTGTCTTTTGTGTGGAGACATGCGTGAATGGGTGTACCTTTGTTGAAGGTTGTGCGTCAGGGCTGGCAACTTGGCACGTAAAAATCTACTGCCAATCATTAGTGGACCGGAGTTCCGCTGTTGTGACCCCTAACCGGGAAAAGCCGAAAGACACAACAACAACAACAACAACATTGACTACAAAATATGCATCATCAAATGAGCATGTTATCACATAATTCAAGGACATAAAGAATAACGAAATGAAGAATTTTGATGTAGCAGATGAAATAAAAATTTATTAAGCATTGCTGAAGTAATGAAATCATTACACAAACAATCCTCTAAAAATGAGCACTACTGTAAAACACTAAAAAAAAAAAATGCCTCGCTGGTCAACAAAGATTTGACCTTCTAAAATAATCCCAGCTATTCAAACCTTCTCTCCCCAAGCAGCTAAACTAATTAGACAACCTTTCTCTTGCAACTTCAGAAAATTATGACCACTGTGCCCCCACACTGTATCCCCCCAAAACTAAACCCCATTGTATAGATCATTGCTTTTCAATAATAGGTCCAGATCTTTGGTCAAGTGTTCCCACACATATAAAAGACACCTCATCTTACCCTAAATTTAGAACTCAACTAAAGGCCCACCTCTTCTCATCATCCAAACATCTGTGACTCTCATCCAGCCATGCCACCTATCCTGAGGTACATCACTGTCTTTCTCTTACAAATATCACGAGTATCACTGGCCTCCACTACAGGTTTAGTGGATTACACAGTGAAGAATCTAGCTTGGCTAAGTCTAGTTTCCACTTTGTACTAAAAGGTTTGTCTGTGTAACCTTTTTACCCTTTTTTTATGTTTTTGGGGATATTTTGCAGGCACCTTAATGTTTAAGGATATCAGTCTGGATTTAAATCCCAGTGTTTCTAAAGGATTGCCAAATAATCCACTTTTACTGTACTGACAAGGTCACAAAAAGTCCACAACATTACGTGATGTCTACAGCTAGTGGGGCTAGGCAGGGAGACCCAGATTTATCTATCGATCTGTAATTGTAATTGTCTTGCACAGTATCAACATATTCACAGGTAATGGACACACAGACGTATGCATTCGCATAGAGAGAGACACACACACACACACACACACACACACACACACACACACACACACACACACACGCACAAACACAACTAAACATATCCTCTAACTTAACCCTTACTCTAACCCTAACCTGTTAAACCTTGATTACTTGCACATACACACACCTCTCTGAATCACCCTGCTTGATGATCTGATATTCTACAATGTAAACATTTGACTTGAACTGTACCCACTGCATTTTATCGACGAACTAAACATTCAACAAAGTAAATGAAAATCATATGTTGATGGCATGTAGGTGAACTACACAACTGACTCTTTCACCAACAGTTTAGATAAACAATAAGAAAATATGCATATAGAAGTTGTGTCAGTTTGTACAAGCTTACTGTACAGATGAAGACATTTTATACAATGAATATGGAATAAAACATTCCATACTAGTTTGTGGCATTCATGGTATAGTTTCACCTTGTGTGTGTGTATTCTCTCCTGGATCTCACATGCCATAACCCACAAAACTATAATACTGTGTGTCATCAACATCGATTGGAAAACACTAACCACTGACTATCCTAACTCTAGCATTAACCTTTATGGCTTGTCCCAGCTAATCACTACCCCCACCTGTCTAAACAAACATACTAATACTAATTCCACTCGACTGAATACTCACATCCAATTCCAATCTTTACCACAATACCAAAACTTTACCAGATACTTTAAGTGACCATCTTCCCTTCTATATTCAGACACCTCCTCCAATTATGCAAATGTCGTACATACAAAGAATGTTGCAAACTTTCCATCTTAAACCCAGATATCTTTAACCAATCACTCACCTGTATTAACTGGTCCTTCCTATACCACCACCCCCCTGGAAGAAGCTACTTCTAAATTCAACAGCATTTTCCAAGACACCATAAACTCCCTGGCTCCCATAAGGAAAATAAATATCAAAGCTAACTTTGCATGATGGTTTATGCACAAGAGAGATAATGCATGGAAAAACTGGCTAAAATCAAATCCCCTACTGACCTACAAAAATATAAAAAAACTCCATAACTATACCCCAAAACAAGTCAACTATGACAAGAAAAAATTCTCTCTAAAGCCACTATCTAACTCCCACTCCAAACTCAAAACATTTCTGGAATACAATCATCCAGGTAATCTCTCCACGCCTAACCCCCTGCCCCAATAGCTCTGCCACTGAAACTTCCACTTTTTTCAACTCCATCTTCATTGACTCCATCAAAAACCTAACACAAAAGGACAACACAATCTTTAACTCCACCTCACTCTCTCCATCAACCCTCCTTCTCACTAATGCCTGTCCTCATTGCATATATAAAATCACTGTTCGGCAAACTCAAAACATGCTCCCCATCTGCTGACAACCTACCACCCATCTTCCTAAAACGTGCCACAAACTCTCTTACATATCCCATCTCCATACTAATCAATAGATCTATCAAAAAATCAATTGGCCCTGACATCTGGAAGAAATTCTATACCATTCCCTTACACAAAGGAGGGCACTCTACAAACCCCTCTAACTTCAGGCCTATAGCCATCCTGTCTCCCTTATTAAAAATACTTGAGAAGTGTATACACAAGTTGCTATTACATTATCTCCTTGAGGAAAACCTTATAATCCCTAAACAACGTGGCTTCCACCCTAACCATAGTGCTGCCACCGCACTAATATATTTCACTCACTCTATCTCCAAAACCCTAGACAACAAAATCATCATCTCCAGCAAAACTACCATCATCTTTCCTCCTAAACACAAATACACATTCTCTACCTATACCTCCACCATGTATTAAAACATCTAACTCTTCTAATAGCTCACCTAAATATTAGAAGCATAAACAACAAAGTTCATCATCTCCAACATGGTTAAAACCTCTACTCATGACCAGGAAATAAAAGGTGGTGGTATAGCCATCTTCTATAAATCCATCAACAACTTACCATCCATAATGAACTTTTCACCCCAAACCCCCCAAAGCTGAATCATTATCTACCAAACTCCAAATTAATAATAACAAATCTATCTATCTAATTTGTATATATCTCCCCCTGGTAAAATACTCAGACTCTAGAAACTTACTACACACTTTTCCAACAAAACAACAAAACAAACATAAATAATACTGATTTTTAATATGACTGGGATAACCAACACACAAACAACCAACTTAACTCTTAATCTATAGGCAATTAGCAGCAACTAACAAACTCTCCATAAAATCCATAGAAAAAAAAAAAGAAACAACTCTTGATTTGATCCTTGACAACAACCAGTTACAGTCCAGGAGTCCAGAACCCTTCCATTAGTGATTATAATACATATGCTTACATATGTCACAAGACAAAAAGTGAATATTCCACCTTCTCATATATCTCATAATCTAAATCAAAAGTTCTTTAACTCCTGAAAATGTCATTTTGATGTCATTACTGAATTGCAAGCTTGTGATCTAATTAAGCAGTGACCTACTTTAATACAAACTTTCTTCAGATCCTTGATCATCATGCCCCCTTTCACTCAACTAGAATAAGATCAAAAGCACCATGGCTTTCTAAACAAACAAAGAAAAAAAAAACCTCAGGAAAATAAATCTGGGCCAAATGGGAGATCTACTAATGTCCATCCTGATCATCTCCTCTTCTTCAAACAATTCTGATGATGACAAAAAAAAGTTAGAGATAAAAAATTCTGGTCAGAAGCATCAAACTTTAAACCAGGACAGGCACCTACCCTACCCCCTACAGGCTTCACTTTAACGATGCTACACAGATCCCCTCTACTACCCTTTACTAAGTATTTCACAGAAGCTATCCAATCCTAGCTAACTCACTACCTACACCATCCACATCCCCACCTAAATACCTAACTACCCTTAACTAAAACCAACTCTCCCATCTGAATACCTACAAATGCTGCCTAAAGCTATCAATTATCCAGTCTCCATACCTGATAAATGGGACAATTACTGAAGGAATCCCCCCACCTTATGGAAAATATCATATATAATTCCCATAAAAGGAGGGTTCATCAACTGAACTCAAATTTTCGTCCTATTGCATTACTTTCCCCATTATCCAAAATTATGGAGATGCATTCACAAACAAATTCTTAACTATCTTCTTCAAAACAAACCCTACTCCTTAACCTAAGAAAAACCAGCTTCTTCTATTTACTCCACTCCCTCAAATAATGCGACTAGCATAAACCCCTGATAAGAGACCCTCACTGCTAGGTGTAACTATTGATAATACACCTGATCTCCACCCTCTTCTATGCCTCCCTATCTACACTAACTTATCCAAAACAACTTCCAAACTCTCTAGCTGCAGATTCATTACTGCTACTCACCAACGTACTCACCATTGTATTAATTCATAAGACCCTCTACTACCCTGATGCCACCCTAGCCTTTAAAAAAAACTGATACCTTATAAAAAACCCTCGCCACACGTTCTGCTAATAAACTGTGCAAATCCCGACTGAAATCATGCTCTCCTCAACTATTTTTCCCTTTTCCCCTTACTAGAATATCAAACTAGCCTCATGCCTATTCCTTGAACTTTCTAAAGCCTTTGACACTGTCTCCCACAACAAACTTCTGGCAAAACTATCAGACCTCAATTTCTCCAAGTCTACTACTTCCTGGTTCTCTATCTACCCTTCTAACAGACTTCAGTCAGTCAAGTGACATACTGCTCGGGCCCCTTTCCTCCCTCTCCAACCAGGGTCCCTCAGCTCTCCATTCTTGAACCTCTACTTTTCAACATCTTCACTAACAACCTATACACATCAGTCCCTAACTCCACTCTAATACAACATGCAGATGACTCTGCTATAATCTCCTCCTCTGACAACCTCTCCCAGCTCTGCACCCTAACCCAAGAATCACTCCACTCCTCTGAAAGATGGCTAACTAGCAACTAGTTCCTTCTAAATCCAAATAAAACCAAGCTCCTCCTCTTCCTACCCAAATCTCTCTCTCTCATTACAAATCTACCTTCACTATAACTTCCTTCAGTAACACAATCATCAAGGCTGAATCCCATACAAAACTAGGAGTAATAATTTATGATCAGCTAAAACTGGATCTACACGTACAGCAATCCATCAAAAAAATAAATAAATAAATAAATAAATAAACTAGGCTTGCTTTATAGGAACAAAACAATTCTCAGAAGAATCCAGACTCACTCTAGCTTAGGCCTACGTACTACCAAGCCTATTATATGGTGCCCCATTTCTGACTAACCTATAAGCCACCAAAAAAAAAAACAAAGAAAGCCAGCAAAGGGTGGAATCAGTACATATATTAATTTATTAAATGTTCAAAGATGAGAGGGAATAACCCTACTATCCAATAATATCCAAACCGGTTTCGGCTTCAAAAAGCCTTCTTCAGTGGATAAAAAGAAATGAAAAAACAAACAACGATACCTATATATAATCCAAAAATGTAACATGAGAACAAATGAAGGCAAAGCATTGGTCCCTCAAAATTGGTCATTAAGACCAGGTGGAAATAGTGCTCCAAGTTTAATAATCCATTTCCGTTCTTTAAAATTAAGTAACTCATGCCAATCTGGTTTATCCCTGCATTTACCCCTAATACAATCAATAACAGTAAATTGAAAAGAAGCTGATGGATGCTTCAAAACATGTTTATATAGAGCATTATTCTGTCGTTTGTTTCTAATATCGCTGAGATGTTCCCCAATCCTCAGACGAAACGGCCTCGAGGTTTGCCCCACATAAAATGCAAAACAAGTACAAGTAACCAAATAGATGACCCACTCTGTGCTGCAATTAGCCTAAAATTCAATAGTGAAAATCTCAGGAGTATTCCGACTACTGAACTCCCGGGTATTTTGAACCCGAATGCAATATGAACAATGACCACATGGGATACAACCCAAAACTGGTCTCCCTGTTAAAGAAAACTGTGTGAAATCTTTAGAATCAGGAAAGGCCCTCTTGTAATGATTAAACATTGAACCTAATGTTCGTCCTCTCCTAAAAGAGAATGAACATCTGTCCCTTAAGAAAGGGTACAATTTATCAACTGCCAACAAGATGTTCCAATGTTTGTGAATAATATTCATAAATCCCCTGGCATTACGTCCATAAGTAGTAACAAACCGCATGGGCTCATTGGAATGATCTTTATTCTTTGTCTTGTAACATAACAAGTCTGACCTATTTTGATTAGAGGCCCAATTTTTAGCTGAACTAACTGTACCTGGACGATAACCTCTCTCCTTAAACCTACAATTGGCTGCAATTGGAGTACGTGGTAGTAAGAGGTAGAGACTGAGAAGGAGAACAGACAAGCATCAGAGTCTGGAGTGCTTTCTAAGGGAAAGGTAATCAGCCTGTAGAGCATGGCGTGTGTGTGTGTGTGTGTGTGTGTGTGTGTGTGTGTGTGTGTGTGTGTGTGTGTGTGTGTGTGTGTGTGTGTGTGTGTGTATCTTTCAGGTTTGGAAGGTTGCCAGCCTTGGGCAAAGATGGTCACTGATGTTCTGTAGCTTTTGCACTAAAATATGAACCGTATAAGCTTTTAAGATGCAAAGTGTCTGAGTACCAGAAATATAAACTAATGTAAAAAAAAAAAGAGCAAATGTCAAAATAAAATAAAACACACACACACACACACACACACACACACACACACACACACACACACACACACACACACACACACACACACACACACACACACACACACACACCATATGGTCACCTAGCTTCACTGGTGAAAGCTTTTTGCCTGAGAAAAGTTGAATTCCTTTAAAAATATACTTTTTTCAGTATATATGCATTTGTTTTATAGTTTCTACACAAACATTCCATTTGAGATGGAGATCTGCAATGATGTGAAACCAGAGGTAATATACTCATCACTGGAAAGCTGAAAAGAAAATGTAAATGTACCAAACATTGGAAAAGTTAAAAGAAGTGCTTACTTAATTTAATGCAGGCTAATTACCTAGGCACGTTTTAACAACATGCAGCAGATTTTTCAAAATACTAACCTTAGGATACCAGTCATAATATCAGAAGTGACACCAGACAATATATTCTGAAACTAATTTCACATTAAGATTGTGAAATCACCTTTTTAGACAAAAACTGCTCAGTGGAAGTTGATGACTTTATGAAGAGGGAAACCGGGGTATGTTTTGCTGAACATTTGTGGTCAAATTGTAAAAAAAAATGCAATTCTACAGTCATTTGTTGAAAGTTGATGGGAAAATAATAAAACATTTTAAGAGTTTGGATCATTTTAAAGTTGACTGAAGAAGACTACATGTAGCTAAGATGATGACCAAGCAGCTTGTAGGGAAATGGCATAATGGTTAAGGTGTTTACCTCACAAGCACAAGGTACAGACTTTGATTCTTACCTTTGGAAAGAAAATTGGATAGGCTTAATGTGACTCACAAGGCCAGATAGCCTAGTACCCATCTATGAACCTATAAAGTAAGTACTGGTTGGGTTAGATAAATCTACAGCAGGAGGATGGACAGATTGTTAGGAATGTGAACCTACCACTCACCTTCTGGACTTCCTATAAGGCAACCTCTCCTTACTTCCTACATACAAGTGACATATACTGCCTCATTAAAGTGACCACTTCATCCATACTCATGTTGTATCATTCCATACCCTAATCTGCCATATTCGTAAACCAAAGCATTACTATGGTCTTCCACATTATTTGCTTCATCCTCAGTACCAAGTATTTACCATCGGTCCTCACAAGATGCCATTCTTTCTGACCATCTAGCTCACTTTCCTTGGTGAATATTTCTGACATATCAACCTGTGTTCCTCTGATTTTAGATGCCATCAACCTTCTCTCATTCTGAAATGCCTCATCTGACTTCTTCTTGGTTCTTTTTCTTATTTAGTAGTTTTCTCATTCTGGGGCAAGCTTAACCTCTGAACACCCTCCATCAATCCCCTACTTACTTTCACTTTATCCCACCACACTGACTACACTGCTTTTACATCCAGTTCATTCTCATTCAAAACCTGGACCAATATTCTTTTTTCTGTATATTTTCCTTCCCATTTTGAATAAATTTCATCTCCTTTCCCTCAGCCTTCCATTTGGCTACATCACTTTTGAATTCCCCAGCACTATAATGTGCTCAGACTTTCCCCAATTTACAGATATGTATCTTTTCTATCTGTGTGCAAAAACTACCAAGCCAGCTAACTTATTTAAGTATTAACAATCTATGCCCACTAGAGAAAATCATTTTCATGGGTGACTCTGGAACAATGTCTAGTTGACTGAATTGCTCAGAGGCACACTGCAGGCAAATAGATAAATAACCCAGGACTGCAGGAACCAGCTCTTTAATAGCTCATAAGCTTATATTGTCACAGTTTAGTTGTCTTTTTAGTTTGAATGTTCTGATTTCTGTTTTGTAAATGCCAACATTTCAGCACCGTGTCATTCATATGGATGGCTTGGTTCATGGGTATCAATCTGAATTTTTGTATTTAAACCACAGCAAAGATAGGAGGAGATAGCTGTCCCTGGCATGAAAATAGCAGGCTGCATTCACTTCCTTGTTATTTGAAAAAAAAATGAAAATTCTTAAACTTGGAATTATAAGCAATAATAATAAAAGTTCAAAACTTCATATGTTAATTCCTATTCCACAAAAGTACTGAATAAATTCAAGCAACTATAGTCACAAGAAAAACTGATCTTTTATTTAGGAGAAGTGCATTCATCCACCAACTGGTGTTCATCAGCTCAACATTTCAATTACAACTTTAATTGTAGAAAAATTAATATCTACTTACTAAAGACAAAGGATCATAAATCATGATTGATAAACTCATGCATAGCAATGAGCCAGAACAGAGAGCAACTTTTGATAGGCTAGCCTACCAGTATAAGCAAACCTGATGTAAACAAAGACTGTCTTACAACCTCACAAGGACAGGTCACAACAAAAGATCCAAAAAATGAGGTCAGTTCTGAACCTCACACTCACTAAGATACATTTTCTGTGTTGGTGATACAAAAAAACAATGTGCCTTAATTAACAATAATAGGTCATTACATGCCCTAAGCACAGGGAAACACAGTACAAGTCAGGTAAACCAGAATGAACATAACCAATCCTGTAGGAGAACTGTTCAAAAAATAAAATGAAACAAAAAATGATATGCACAAGAAAATAACCAAACTGTAAACATTATGTCTAAGGTTCACAATTCAGCCCCAGACAGAAGTACAAATAATGACCAATCCTTACAACTAACATTCCAACAGTAATAACCAAAATAATCAGTCTGAAAAAAATAAAATAATAAAAAGGTCTAGTTCTGAAGCCGTACTTGATAATAACCACACACACAAAAACAAAATAAAACAATAAGTTTAATCCAAAAAGAACTGGACCATGGGACCAGAACCTAAGCTGCCTAAAATTAATAGTGCATTCCAAACAAAAATAAGAAATACTAATAAAACAAAGTCCGAATAAACTGGAGTGCAGAACTAGTAATTAAGTCCTAGTCTGTCTCCAGAAAAAAACAAGCTGTAACAAACTCACTTCACAAAAGGCCATTTAATACCAAAGTAACAGCCATACCCATGTAAAATGAGTTTAAGAACCAGAGTGATCAGGGCCGGGCTTGGGACAACTGGTGCCCTAGGCAAAAGGTCTCCACAGCATGCCCTAACACTACCCAGTACCCCCATCCTGGTTTACCTACACTATCCAGATTACTGGAAAAGTACCCCTGCTAGAGCAGGCCCCTAGGTGGCTGCCTAGTTGGCCTATGCCTAAGGCCGGCTATGAGAGGGATAAATCAAAAACACAAAACATCTGAGAACCAAAGTGAAGAAGTGTGTGTGTGTGTGTGTGTGTGTGTGTGTGTGTGTGTGTGTGTGTGTGTGTGTGTGTGTGTGTGTGTGTGTGTGTGTGTGTGTGTGTGTGTGTGTGTGTGTGTGTGTGTGTGTATGAACTTGTGTGTGATAACAAGCAAGTCAATCAAGAAAACAGGACTTAACCACAGTAACCTTAGAAAAGATGTGATATCAAGAAACGTTGCAGATAAAAAAAATCTCATAAATGAAAAACTGTAAATTGCGTGTGCATTAAAAACAAAAGAAAAAAATGCTTTCACCTGCAGGGTTTCATCACCTCACTATTAAAATTGATCATCCAAAAGATCAAGCACACACTAAATAGAACTATAGGAATAAAATGCAAATGAATATGTATTTGTTGCAGCAGAACAAATAAAACAGAAACCAGATGCTGACTTAATTTTGAGAGAAAGCCTATAAAACAACATCCCTGTACCCCAGAAAAGGAAATGTAAGACTAAATATTTGGATGCATATTACCCCCAATTTTGATTCTTCCCTTACATCCATCCAAATTTATCTGGGGTGTCCCAGAGATTTATCTACTAAGGATCCAAACACTAATGATTATTTCATGCGGCATGGTTTTTCAAGAGGGCTTTGTTCCTTTGGAGGTGGACATTCATCACACAAGAGAGCTGCAGTTGGATAATCACCTGAATTCTGCTCTGAGGAATCAGAGAGGATGTTTAATTCAGCAGGGATACCAATGATCCCTTTCCCCTCAAGGAAATGGTACTATCAAGGGAAGAGTGATCTGAATGGGCTCCAGACTTTTTACCTAACAACCAGATTCCAAAACTCCAGACTAAGGTCTGGAACCGTTCTTCTAAATCACTCTCTATTGTAGCAAGAAATGTCCTTCGAACAGGTATGACTTTTATTTCCCATGATCGAAGTCGGATGGAGGATACCATCATTGGCTTAAAGCTGCATGTGCAGAAGATGACTCTGCAGTTATTGTTTTCATTATGAAGTGAAAGACTCTGTCAAAAACAATCAGACCAGGATAGAATGGAAAAAAAAAAAAAAGTGATTTTTGCCCTATGAGTAATCTGATGCTGAGCTATTTTGAGAGTAAATGCAAAGCAGGTATCAGAAGAGCCCTCAGCAGACCTTGCCAGATGAAGTTTTACATAACTTGGGTGGGTTTTATTTGCTTCAGTTTGCTTTTTTTTAAGTTTTGTTGGCTGATTGTTTACTTAGCAGGGGACAATTTACGACAATCTGGACATATGTGAATATAAACTTCCATCATTTCCATCTCACCATTTTGCAACTCGACGTTATAGTAACTCGTTATTTTAACACAGATATATATGTCACATAATTGAATGCTCACTTACGCAAAACTCTCTTTGTCAAGACGAAAACAGCAAATGTCCAATTAAGTGAATATTCACATCAGCAGATTTTTACACCATTCAGCCTTCACACACACCGCAGTATGTTAAACCCACCCAGGTGGGGGGACTGCACCCCCCCACCCCCCATACCCACCAACTATATATACCAAATAAAAGATCACACTACAGTGGGGAAAAGGGAAACTTTCCCAGTGTTGGCCAGCTGCCCCCATTCCCTGTGTAAAACTTTGCTGATTTTCCCATTCGCTTAATTGAAAATTTGTTGTTTTCGTTCCGGCAAACAGTCGTTCGTGAAAGTGAACATTTGATTATCTGAAGTACACCTCTATAGATATGCATATGTGTGTGCATGTGCATGTGTATACATATATATATATATATATATATATATATATATGTATATATATATATATATATATATATGTATGTATATATATATATATATATATATATATATATATATATATATATATATATATATATATATATATGTATATATATATATATATATATATACACACACACACATGCACACACATACACAAATGCACACACGCAAACGTGTGTGTGTGTGGGGGGGTGTTAGTGTGTGAGAAAGAGATAGAGAGGGAGGGAGAGAGTTGTTCTTATAAAAATGTGATGGAAGCGTAATAGTAATAATAATACTAATAATAACAAATCAAGATTTACAATTGTAAATGCAGTAGATTTGTTTACTTTATTTTATCTTGTCATGTCAAATTATGAATTTCAAGGAATGTTTAGTACAGAACATACAGACTTTTGATGTATACAGTGAATGATGGGAATGCCATCATATACAAGAAGACATCTGGTACAAGAATTCTTTACAGCAGTTTATAAGATTAATCTATTTCTCTAGTTAAATGGTTCCTTAGCTGTTTAGCTGCTCTGTGTAGAGTGTAGGAATGCATTTTCATGGACTGACGAACAAGCACTTTGAATTATACTAAGATTAGTGTAAATCCCAAAACTGATGCTTCTTCACTATGGGTCATCTAAGAATACTTTATACATTCTTACCTAATAGAAACATATTTGGCAAGTCAGAACATGGTTAGAAGAGAATTGTCATAACCTAGTTATTTATTTGCTATACTCCCCCCTACCAAGCAATCTCTAATGAGTCAATAAAGCACTTTAATAAGCTGGGACAAGTAAGAACTCATTAATACAACAGTTGATCATTAACTATACTGCATATCAGTGTAGTCTTTTTAAAGACTGACACCCTGGAAATTAAACAGCACTAAATCCCCTATGCATGCACATTTTGCAATACTGCTATCAACTTGAATACATTTACTTTTAACTTGATTAATGAAAAACTGTGTATCAGTGTTGATTTACTTTTAACAAAAGAAATTAAGTATTCATGCCTTGTTTCAGCTGAAACGACTCTTCACTTGATGTAGTGATACCTCTGTTGAAAGAGTCTCTGAAACCATGCATGCTGCTTTGGAGACTGCAGTTGTTATAGGATCAGCAGTAGCTGTGTTACAGTAAGTTGGACGGTCAGTGCAAAATAGACTGCCTTGTGGTCCTCATTCAGTAACCCTATTCATTTTCTGTGGTCTCCTAATCAGTCATATACAGTACCAAGTTTTTTGTTGTAAGTTTCTCAACAGTTTTTGTAGACTTATTTAGTTCTTTTTCTCTTCAACAATAATACTGTATGACCCTGTATGACTCCCAGGATTCTGCTGCATATAGGACTTAAAATACTCAGTGATTGAAATAAACAAATCAGCCAATCAACAGTCAATCAATAAAAAAAAAATTCTGATAGCTTCATTCGTAATGCAGTCAAAATCAGCAGATACATTATAGTTATTTGTATCATCTGCTTGTTCTTAGACCAGTGGAAGTATAAAGCATAACAAATGGAGTACTTACTGGTGGAGGTGTGCTGAGGCAAGATGAAACTTACCTATGAAATTAAGCCCTTAAAAAAGGGACTCTTTAGTACAGGAAAATTATTGGCTGTTAACCTCATATAGTCTTAGTTATTGTTGTCCTATTATGACTTGCCATTTCCAGTATAACCTATAACTGCTAGTCACTGAGTTGACCAGTTTTGAATTGGATACTGAGAAGAGGGCATTTTCAGAGATTGCCGCTGCCTGTTGGAATCAGTTTCCATAGTAATTATCATCGTCAGCCCCCTTTTCCAATTTTTTTCTACATGGAGTCTGGGTGTCATGTCAGCTGTTGCCATCTCCCTATTCAGTCACTCTGCTGCCTCCTTTGACACTGATGCCTGCCTGTCACATATCTTCTCTCACACAATCCATCCACCTCTTTGCTGGATGCCCTCATTTCCTCTTGCCTTCTTCCTGTCTGTCCCAAATCTTCCCCGATTGCTTTCTGCTTTTCTGCATATGTGCCCATACCACCATAATCTGTTCTCTTTAACCTTTTCTGCAACTGGAGCTACTTTGGCTTCTGCTCTTACGTCTTCATTTCTTTATCTGTCCCATAATGTGCATCACACTTCTCAACCTCTTAGTGCAAGAATTCTGGACACAGCCATAAATAATGGGGGGGATATCAAAGACCCCCAAATAGGGGCACTTTTTAAATTTTCTTTGTACAAACTTCAAAAGTTGATAGAAAAGCTAGAAGGGTATAAAATCAGAAACTCTTGTGTCTGTCATTATTTTTATTTAACATTTGTTAACTGGGAAAGTCCAACTTGGAATGAAGCCAATTTTCAGCAGAGGCCCAGGGAGAAATGCTCCAGATTCATGTCTTTGTAATGTGGGAGGAAACCCACACAAACACAGGGAGGACATGCCGACTCCACACAGAAGGCACCCCAGCCAAGAATCAAACTGGAGAACCTCTTGCTGTGAGGCAACAATGCTACCGCTGCACCACTGCGCCATCCTTTCTGACTTAAGTCCTCAAAGATTTGCAAATGATTTGCTAGAAACCAAAATTTTATGAGGAACAGATAAAAATATAACAATTGGGACATTCTGTGAAAATCTGGACAGCTGAGAGGTATGGTGTGCATCGTATTACCCATCTCAGGCACTTCATCCTCATCATCTCTAGCTTCCTCAACTCCTCTGCCTTTACTGCGCAGATATTTGTACATACAGTAGTACTAGTTGCAGCACTGTTTTGCACACCTTACTTTTCAGCTTTTTTGGCATTCTTTTGTCATGTACTACCCCTGAAACTCTGTTCCAGTTCACTGCAGCTTGTCTGATTTTAGCTTTATCCTCCTCATTTAGACTTTCCTTCTCCTCAGCCACCCCTCCAAGATATTTGAAGCTATTAACCTGTTCCACTGTTTTCCCTTCTGCTGAATTCTCAGCTTCTTCTAAATTCCACCAGCTGCTACCATTACAACAGTCTTATCTGTACTCAGTTTCTTCAAATGTGCCTTCAGTTTTGCATTCCATTCCTCTATCCTTGCTGGAGTTCTTGTTCAGACTCTGCCTGTAATGCTGTATTGTATGCATATAGCATCTTTCTTGATCTGTCCCCTCTGACCTGTTTGCTAACCAGTATGAACAACAGTGAGCTCAGAACACTGGTGCATACCCACTCCCACTAGGAACTCCTCTGTGAGAACAAATACTTTTTGTACTTGAGGCACTGGGTCTTTGAAGATAGCCTTCACTAATTCTACCAATGTTGTTGGGATTTCAGACCACCACAGGACTGCACAAATTAGTTTTCTTGAGACCTTATCATATGTTTTCTCCAAGTCTAGGCATCCGAAGTTGGCAGGTTCATAGGTTAATAAATAAGTACTAGGCTAGTTGCTGTTCTGGGCCACTTTTAGCCTATCCAGTTTATGCTTTGGTGATTGAATTAATCAATCTCATTTGGTGTTAGACTAGCCTACCCATCCTATGGTTGCTAACTATATATTACCCCTAGTAAGTATAACGTAGGACATGCCATAGATAATTTGAGGGGACCCATGCAAGGCATAAAGCCATTTTCTCTCTCTCTTTTTCTCTGTGGTGATATTCATCTAAAGTCTGGCCCTTTCTCCCATCCTGACTCCCAAGTAGCCTCAGGAACTTATCACAAGCCACCCCCAACCCCTACTCAGCCCACCCATCTCCTTTCAAAACAGGGACCACACCACCATCAACAAAACCATCAAAATCTCTCACAATATATAAGATATTCTTGCCATAACCGAAACATAGCTAAAACCCCATGTACTGGACTCTGAAATATCCCTCCCTGGTTAAAATGTCATCAGGGCTCACATAACTCAAAAAAGGTGGTGGGGTAGCTTTACTATACACCGACTTTCTTGAAATCCTACTCTACAATAAACATATTCTCAAACTCCATAATGCTGAACTGCTCATATTTCATATTAAATTAAATACCCTAAGCAACTATGTATTATAGTACTCTATATTCACCCAGGTAATAATGCTACAACCATAGAAAATATTTTAAACTAGATTTCACAAAAAAGATAATCCTAGGTGATGTTAATTTTAATTGGCAAACTATCTCCTTAAAATATCCATCAACTAGCCTAAACCTATTTGTATTGACTTAACTCATTTCCTCTCCCCACATGTTATAACTATCCCTAAAACAATGGCTCAATTCTCAAATGGATATTAGCGTCTGTTTGACAAAGTATGTCTCCAGTGGCACCATCTCTGATCCCCTCAGTGATCACCTCCCTGTATAAGCAAACAGACTGAGTACCAATCATTTAGAACTTCCCATAACCTCACTAATTCTAACCATGATACATTTAACAGAATTCTAAGCTCCTTGACTGGTCTATCCAGAACAATATTCCACTCGTAATTTTTCTTGAAAACCCTTAATAGTCCGGTCCAACTAGAACAAACATATAAAGAATAAACATGCTTCTTGGTTATCCACTCAAAGCAGGCACCTAATGTATGAAAGAGATAAGGCTTGAAAAGAATGGTTAAAATATAGATCTCCCCCAAACCTAGAACACTTTAAGGAACTAAGTAACTGTACTAAAAGATTATTGCAGACAAGAAAATTTACGCCAGTAACCCTTTTCTAAATCAGTCTTCAACCCTAAATAGTTCTGGTCTTCTATTAAAAATATACTCCACTCTGGAATATCTGCTACTCCTAATCCTGTCCAAAATAACACTCCCTCTGAAACAGCCGCTCAGTTTAACACACATTTGATAGAAACATTAAAGTCCTTAATAAAGATTTTTCTCCAAACAGTCCTGACATGCCACCCCCTCAGACAGCAAACATCCCATACTTCATCCTAAAACCCATCCCAACCGCCTACATCAAATCTCTACTTCTTAAACTGAAACCCTGTTCTCTTTCCGTAGAGAGTCTCTCAGCAGAATACCTCAAGCTGACTGCCAGTATCATAGCCTATCCTGTGTCTCTTCTAATTAACAGATCGATCAATGAATCATACATTCTTTCTCTATGGGAAGAAATCTTCATTCCCCTTCCTAAAAGGGGGACCTCATCTGATATAACCAATTTCAGACCTATTGCCATATTATCACCTTTGTCAAAAATTCTGGAGAATTGCATTCACAAGAAACTTCAACATGTTCTTCAGAAAAAGTTCCTGACCCCCACACAGCATAGTGTTAGACCAACCCATAGTACTACCATGGCCTTATTAACTTTCACAAATACTATTAACAAAGCCAGAGATTAATACAAATTCATTTCCTCTATATTCATTGATCACCCTAAAGCTTTTCATCAAGCCTCTCACTAAAAACTTCTCTACCAATTGTCTTCCCTTGGGCTATCACATCCCACACTATCATTAAACAACTGCTTAACTGATAGATACCATTTTGTTAAATGGCTCTACACTTTTCTCCCTTCCTTCCTGTAAATACAGTGAGGCAAATAGTTGAGGAGATAAGGAAAGAGTCAAACTGAGCATTCCTAGACTTGGAAAAAGCATATGACAAGATCTAAAGAAAGCTGATTTGGGCAGTCCTGCAGTGGTTTGAAGTCTCAGAAACATTGTTAGAATTAGTGCATGCTATGTATAAGGACCCAATGACTCAAGTACGAACAGTGTTCAGTCTCACAGAGAGGTTCTTAGTGGGAGTGGGTGTGTATCAGGGTTCAGCTTTGAACCCATTGCTGTTCATACTTGTGATTGATTACATTACCAAACAGGTTTGAGGGGACAGATCAATAAAGTTGGTGTATGCAGATGGTGTGGCATTACAGGTAGACTCTGAGCAAGTACTTCAGCAAAGGATAGGGGAATGGAACACAAAACTGAAGGTACATGGGATGAAACTAAGCACAGATAAGACAGTGGTATTGGCAGCAAATCAGAGAAATCAGAAGAAGATGAGAATTGAGATAGAAGGGAAGATAGTGGAACAGGTTAACAATTTCAATTTCTGGAAGGGGTGGTTGAGGAGACAGAAAGTCTGGATGAAGAAGTCAAAGCTAGAATCAGAGGGGCTGCAGCCAACTAGCATAGACTGTCAGGTGTAGTGTGTGACAGAAGAATGCAAAGAAGATGAAAAGTAAGGTGATCTGACCAGTACTACTGCATGGTACAGAAACCTGTCAGGAAAGGCAGAACCACTGAAGAAGACAGAGGTGATGGAAATTAAGTGTTTGAAACAGGTGGATGCACACTGTGAGGCAGATGAAGAAATGAGGACATAAGAGCAGAAGCCAAAGTAGCCCTAACAGCAGAAATTATCAAAGATAACAGATTATGGTGGTTCAAGCAGATGTGCAGAAAAGTGGAGGACAATATGGTGAAGAAGATTTGGGACAGACAAGAAGAAGGCAAGAGGAAATGAGGGTGTGCTGCAAAGAGGTGGATGGATTGTGCTAGATAAGATATGTGGCAGTCAGATATGAGTGTTGAAGAAGGCAGGAGTGTGGTATTGAATCAAGAGAGACGGCAACAGTTAACATGACACCCCAACCCCATGTAGAAAATGGGAAAAAGGGGGTTGATGATATATATATCCTCGGTGGTGCAGTGGTAGCATTGTTGCCTCACAGCAAGAGGTTCTCCTGTTCAATTCTCAGCTGGTGTGCAGGGAGTGCCTTCTGTGTGGAGTCTGCATGTCCTCTCTGTGGTCGAGTGGCATTCCGAAAGACATGCGTGAATGGGTGTGCCTTCATTGAATGTTGGGCATTGAGCTGGCAACTTGGCACTGTAAAAATCTACTGCCAGTCATTAGCGGACCGGAGTTCCACTGTGGTGACCCCTAACCGGGAAACGCAGAAAGACAAGCATATATATATATATATATATATATATATAGTATAGCATATATAGTATCAGGGTTTTGGGGTGGTAATTATATAACATATTGTCTAGGCTTTGTTTCCTTTTAGCTAGTTATCTCTGTGGGTTTTCCAATTGTTGCATGTCTGGGCAGATACATGCCAAAGGGGGTATTATGTTCAATGAGTGGCCTAATGAGGGCAGAGTAAAGGAAGACAATGACATCCCTACATCTAGACACAATCCCTGTGTTTATAGACTGTGCAATAAGAAGGACTTTCTTATGGCAATGGACACATGTTCATAGGTTCATAGGTTCATAGGTTCATAGGTTGGTACTAGGCTATCGGCCCTAGGGCCTATGCAAGCCTAGCCATAACAATTCCCTGGATATTTCTTACCACAATATTTACTTCTCCAGGCCCCTGTCTAGCAGGGTGACTGACATGATCCCTGGGGTGAATTTACTATCTCCCATCCAATCATCAAGGTTCCTTTTGAAGAGGGCCAATGAGGCGCTCTGCTTGATATGTATGGGCAGTCTATTCCGGAGTATGGGGAGTCTCTGGGTCAGGAACCTATCCCTCCAGCATGTTTTGTTCATTGTGATGACAAGGTTTAGATCCCTGGAGCATGTGGCTCTGAGGGATTGGGATTTCTTTAAGTGGAGCATGTCCAACAGCTCAAGGTTTGACATGGCCTTGTATGTTAAGCAGAGATCACCTCTGAGTAGACGATATGCCACAGAGTATAGCTGGAGTTTTTTTAGATGGTCAGTATATGGCATCTGCTTTAGGCCTGTGATTCTTTTAGTGAGGTATTTCTGTGGCCTTTCCAGCTGTTGCAGATGTCTTGTGAGGTACATACCAAATGGGGCATTATACTCTATAATGGGTCTAATGAGGGATGAGTACAGTGGGACAATGACCTCCTTTTTTCTGGATGAAAAGCCCTTAGTGATGAGGTGTGCCACATAGAAGGATTTCCTGACTGTTGTGGCAATGTGGTTATCGAACGTGAGACCACTGTCCACCTGTATCCCTAAGTCTCTCATCACACTTTCGATGTTTAGTGTCCTGCCACCTATGTGGTAATTCATGGGTACATGTTTTTTTCTAAAGGGGATAACTATACATTTCTTGGCATTAAGCTTGAGCCCATGGCTCTGGCACCAGGCATCTGTGTCTGTAAGGCCCTTTTGTAGAATATCCACATCATTTGGGGATTCAATAATGGCTCCCAGTTTGCAGTCATCTACAAACTTTGTTAGCCAGAGTCCCTTAGTGTTGGCCTGTACTTCAGAGAAGTAGATGCCAAACAAGAGTGGTCCCAGGACTGAATCCTGAGGTACTCCACTTGTCACTTGTCTGGAGCTGGATTTGGAGTCAGCTACTTTTACTGTCTGGGTTCTGTCAGTAAGCCAGTTAGCAACCCATCGAGTGACGTAGGGATTTATGCCCAGCTTAGTAAGTTTATCTATGATTCCAGAGTGGGGGATGGCGTCAATGGTCTTGGCGAGGTCCAGATAGGCTGTGTGGACTGCCTTACCCTCGTCCACAGCTCTGGAGACTGATTCGAAGAAATCAATCAGATTCAGGAGACAAGATCGGCCCTTCACAAACCCAAACTGGGTGGGGTCCAGTGTTTGAAGGTTGCCAATGTCTTTGTTTATAAGTTCCATGATAATGCATTCCATGCCCTTGCAAATCAGGCTTGTCAGACTGATGAGATGGTAGTTCCCAGGATCCAAGGTGGATCCTCCCTTGTGGAGCGGGATAACTGTAGCTGTGTGCCACTCAGTGGGCACAAAGCCTGAGGTGAGGCTATGATTAAACATGACACTTAGGTGAAGTGCCAGTTAATTTTGTAGTTCATGTAGTACACAGCCTGGGATGTCATCTGGTCCCATGGATGCTGTATTCTTAGCTTTGGAGAGTGTGGTTTCTACCTGTGTGGCCATGATTATCGGAATTTGGCAATCTTTTGGTATTGAGATGGGCCCTTTAGGGGGTGAGAGTGGGGTGAAGTTGGCACTAAATCGATCTGCCAGGATATTGGCAATATCCTTGGGATCAGTATATTTAATGCCATTCTGTTGTAACTCAGAGCAGATCTGAGCATTGCCATTTAGATTCTTGACATAACTATAGAATGCCTTGTGGTTGTCTTTGGAATTTTTGGCAATTTTATTTTCATAACTAGCTTTTGAGGATTTTATGAGGGATCTTAGCTTCTTACTGAGGCTGGTGAGGGAGTTTTTTGCATCCTGGGATTTTCCTCTTTTTTGCAACAGTTTCTTCCTTCTGTTGTATAGTTTGTTTAATACAGGGGACCACCAGAGTGGCTTCCTTTTTTGGAGAAGAGCATCTTGGTTCTATTTGGGATGGCAAGATTCATGCACGAGTGGATGTGCTCGTACAGTGCCTTAGTGTAGGATTCTGCATTTGAACTTCCAGATCCCGTCTGCATGGGTGTTGTGAAGTTTGTCACTTCCGACTTCAGTAGCTTGAAGTTGGCTTTGGAGAAGTTTTTTAAGGAGGTTTCCTTACTGGTGGGTGGGATGTGGATGTCAAGGGTGATTTGCTTATGGTCAGACCTGACCAATGAGGGGGTGACCACTGGTGTGGAGCATCTATCTCCCATGTTGGTAATGACCAGGTCTAGGATATTGGAGCCCCTGGTGGGACAATGGATTAGTTGATCCAGGGTGTTGGAATTTATGAATTCCAAGAACTGTTGGGAAAAGGAGTTGGTACCTGAGTAGTTTTCCCAATTAATGGCAGGGTAGTTGAAATCACCCAGTATTAGGGTGTTTGGTTGTATCTTAATATTTTCCAGTATGTTTAGAAAGGTGTAGTGAGAATCTTGGGGTATAGTTGGGGATCTGTAGCAGCTACAATTTGGATTGCAGTCTTACCTAGTGTTAGTTGCACCTGGAGAATTTCAGATGCATTGTGTTGGGCAACTAGCCTGGAGGTGTGAATATCCTTGGTGAATATGGACACTCCTCCACCTTTAATGTTTCGGTCCTGGTTTTGTGGCCGAAAAGTGTGATAAGAATTGTAGCCTGGTATTGCAGGGGTGCTCTCTGGAGCCTTGAACGAGGTCTCAGTTACTGCACAGATATCGATGTTCTCCATTTTTAGGAGTGCCTCAAGAGAGTGCATTTTGAGGTTTAGACTTCTAGCATTGACTAGCATTACCTTCAGATTTTGCCTGCTTCTATCTGTTACGGTGGTGGTTTTATCCTTTGAACCTTGCCTAAAAAAGGCACTATAGGGTGGCAAGAGCTTTAGCCAGTAACCTGAATCCCAGGGGTGACAGGGTGCAGACCATCTCTGGCAAAGCATCGTGGTTTGTCGATCATGTCTTCCCAGGCAGACAAATACTGGATCCCCTTTGAATGACACCAGAAGCTTAGCCAATTGTTGAAGTCAGTCATTTTGTCCTTATACTGTGGTATCATTCTGGGCGAAGGCAGGATGCTACTCAGGGCTAGGGTCATACCTGCCTGGGTCACATGATCCAAGAGCTCTTCCATATCTCTTTTCATGTAGTCCAGGGAGGTACATCTCAAGTCATTCACTCCAGCATGAACAATGACAGAGTTGCATTTGTACTTGTTGTGGAGTGACTTGAGTGCATGCATTATGTGGCGGATCCTGGCACCCGACAGGCAGCTGACTGTAATTTTCTCCTTGTTCAGTCTGGTGATTGGGACATCAGTGTGCCTGACTATAGAGTCACCTATGACTAAAGTGTTGGGTACATTGTCTTGCCTTAGAGGCTGTTGTTGGGTGGCACACTGGTGTTGTGAGCTATATGTCACTTTGGTTGTGACTGGTGTTTATTTGTGTTTCGGCTTCGGAGGTCCTTGTTGCTTGGGCAGGTTAATGTTAAGGTCCTCCGCATATGTGGGTTTAGTGTTGCTATGTGTGGGTGTTGATGGTGTGGGTTTTGAAGGTCTATGAGTTGCTTGAGGTGTGATGCAGGTGTTACCCTTCTCCTCTTGACTGTCTAGCACAATCTTGGCCGGAGAGAGCTTTGCTTCCAGTTTGGCTATGTAAGTGCATCTCTCGCAGGTTGTAGTGTTGGGTAGTAGGAGGAGAGGATTGTCTGTGTACATGAGGCAGTTGCTGCATTGCCCCAGTATGCCCAGATTCACCAGGTGGACAGGAGAAATCACCGGAAGCTGACCCTTGGACATGCCTGTTTAGGTGCTTTTAGTAAAGTTTAAGAGCTGTTTTCCCTTACCTTTGCAAGGTACTTTGCAATTATAGGCTGTTTAGTGCCTATGATTAATTTCTCCTTATTGACAAGGAGAGCTGAGTGCTTGTATCTGTTTCAGGCTTCCTAGTGCTTTCCAGCAGTTTCTAGAGCAAGTGCTAGTCACAGGGCTTCAGATTTTAGTGCTACTACTGAGAAACCAGCTAGTTTTAAGGGAAAATTTGAAGATCAGACTTTCTGGCACCTGGAATAGTTTAACTGTAGCCTCGCAGTGCTGCACAATGTGAAAAATGTGCAAACACACGCGTTTTTAAGCCAGAAAGTTGAAAGGGATAGAAATTAGCTCAAAAGGCTAATAAAATTACAATTTCAGAGCTGGAAACCACTCCTCTAGCATTATATAGGCAGTACAATGCTCACCACTCCCACTGGTAGGCAGTAGGACTTCCCTCTACCAATGCAAGGTCTGGATAGGTCTGAGCACAGAAAATAAAGTCCTGAGACAAGAAAAGCTTGGGATATGTACTGGCTAGAAAAGGTGGGAAACGAGCAAACAAGATAGTATTTTTTTTTTTGTTGTTGAAACAGGCTAAACAATGCAATAATACAGTAAATAAACACAGAAAAGGCTAACATACTTGAGTGTGTAGTCCTAAACAGTAAATGCAATTAAAACTCTACAAAATTAGCAATTTAAAACTTTTTAAATGAAGCAAGGCAAGTGCACAACTGAAAAACGATTTAAGAGGCAGAAACTCAGCAGAATAAGTAGCTAGTCCACATATACAGAGAAGTCTATTTATACAGAAAAGCAGCTAAAACATACAAACACTTCAGATGCAGTGCAACCTAGAGCACTTGAGTTGTAGCAATATTAAGGCAATTACAGTTATAATAAATGCTCTGAAATATACTCTATATTTCCAAAATGTTTGAGAAGCACAGTCAGAACACAAGGAGATTCAGGCAAAAAAATATTTTTTTTTTGAAAGGGAAAAAGGAGAAACAGAAGGCCTTAGCAAATGTTCTCTCTGTATTAGGTAGAATGAGCTAATGACAATAGACTGGGAGGAGTGTCCCAGATCAGATTTACAGTAGGGGTGGGCCACTACAAAGCCACCAAGTATAACAGCAAGACACCAACTGGGAGGGGGGTGGGGACAATAGCCTACAGACAGTAAGCACTAGAGAAAGCCACAAAATGAAAGTTTTTAAACATATAAAGATTTGTAAAGATACAGAATGCTTTTAACTGCAAACAAATCAACCCATGCAAATTCGTTAATAGCAATAAAATACACTAAAAAACTAAGCAGCAGGCAATAAAAGTGCTATATATAAATTGCTAGAAACAATAATCTGTATAAATAATAAAAAAACAGGATACTTATATATCTCAGCTAACAGTTGTAGTCAACACCTCTCATCCACTCTGCTCAGTGTGTATAGACATGTTGGTCAACATTAGGTCACTGTCCACATAAGCTCCTAAAGCCGGAATAAATGGGTCATCTCTCATGGATGTATTGTCAGTGTGATAGTTCCTGGGATAGATGAATTCCAGAAGGATACAATAATGTATTTTTTGTCATTTAGTTTCAGTTCATGCTTCTGTCAGCAGTTATTCATTTGGGATAAACCTTCTTGCACGATGGCTAAGTCATTTGGGGATTCAATAACTGTTCCTAGCTTGCAGTTATCTGCACACTCAGTCAGATAGAGCCATTTGGCATTGGCTTTTATTTCAGTGAAGTAGATGCCAAACAGGAGAGATTTCAGCACTGAACCCTGGGGGAGGCCACTGGTGGCTGGTCTCTGCTTCCCCTGTTTTGATCTCCTGTATCCCATCTATGATCCAGCTGGCAGTCCCAGTCCAGTTGGTGATGTAGGGGTTTATTTTCAGTTTATTTAGCTGTTATATTATGTCTGAGTGGAAGATTATGTGAAAAGCATTGGTCAGGTCAATGCACACGGTGTTTACTGTTTTACCTTCATCCATTGCTTTAGTGATCTTTTGAAAGAAGTCCTGCAGGTTGAGCATGACCTGCCCTTGACAAATCCAAATTGATTCAGGTCCAGTGTTTGGAGGTTCCCTATGTTCTTATTGATAAGTTCCATGATAATTCTTTCCATGGCTTTGCATACGAAGCTGGTAAGACTTATGGATCTGTAATTGCCTTAGTCTGTGGAAGGTCCTTCATTATGCAGGGGAATGATTGTAGCTGTTCTCCATTCACTTGGTATAAAACCTGTATGGAACTGAGGTTAATCAGTTTTATTAGAGAGGGTGGGCTAAATCATGTTTCATGCTACTTAAGATACTTCCAAGGATATTGTCAGTATCGATGCAGTATGATTAGCTTTTGAGACTGCTTTCAGGATGTGGCCTTGTCTGACAGCTGAAGGTGAGTAGACTTCAGCTGTATTTTGTGGGATAATGGGGGGGGGTAAAGTTTGAGATGAACTTCTTGGTTAATAGCTTAGCTATATGTTCAGCTTTAGTGTAGGTAACATTGTTTACAATCAACTCATTTCACTAATGCATTGCGTTTTTGAGATTACGAACATAACTAAATAGGCCTTGTGATTGTCTTTGGCTTGGGTGGCTATTTTGCCCTCAGACTTGTCTTTGGTTGATTTTATTAAGCTCCTGAGCTGTTTGTTTATTTCAGTTATGAGAGCTCTACAGTTCTGGAAATGACTTCTTGCTTTTGGTTAAAATTTTCTTTTATTGTAAAGTTTGCAAATATTATCTCTGTACCAATAGGGTTTATATCTGAGATTTGCCCTGCATTTCTTACTACAAAGTACAGCTGCATCCATGCAGCTGTTTATATGCAGATATAGTGTGGTGGTTTACGTTTCTGAGCATTCGGCAGTTAACTGGGTTTGATGGGGATTTAAAGCCTACTCATGTATCACATAGGAATAGATAGTTTGCCTTAAGAGAAATTTCTAAGGGTACCATGGGTTGAGGGGTCTCTGGTTTCAGTTTTATTTAGAAGAAGATGGCTTTATGGTCAGAACTGACAAGTGATAAAAATACACAAAAGATGGTGCAAGATTCCCCAAAACTGGGAAGGATAAGATTCAAGATGGTAATCCCCATTGTGGGTACTCTTGACTAATTGTTTCAAGGCATTTGTACTGACAAAGTCCATGAATCTCTGTGCTTGTGCGCTAGTGGTGGCATAGGTTTCCCAGTCTATAGCTGGATAGTTTAGATCACCAGGAAAATGGCATTGGGTTTAGTATTGCTAGATTACAGTTTCTGTAGACAGGCACTGTGGCATTCTTGGGTCACAGAGGGCATTCTAAGATACCTAATATATGGCATGGGAGCTTTCTGATGGTTATTTGGATGTGAAGAAGCTCTAATGCATCAGGCTGTTTTATTAGCCTTCACGTGAGTCTGTTCTGGATGAAGACTGAGACACCTCCATCTTTTTCCCTCCTGTACAGTGGTTGGTCTAAATGAATGGAAGGTGTTATAGCTCTTTGGAGCAAGTGTGCTTATTGATGTTTTAAACCATGTCTCAGTCAGTGATATTTTAAATCATGTCTCAGTCACTACACTGACATGCACATCCTCCAGGGTGAGGAGAACTTGCTGGAAGTAGAGTTCCTTGTTTAAGATCTTAACAATAATCAGTAATACCTCTCTGTTTTCCTTTCCTTTGCTTACTACATTATTTTTGGTAAGTTTATCAGGCTGACATTGTCTAAAAAAGGTGCTGTGTTGAGGACAATGACTTTGCCAATAGTCAAAGCTCTAGATGGGACAGATGAAGGCTGTGGCTGGTGAATCAGAATGGTCTGTTTAATCATATACTTTCAGGATGACAATCATTAGGTCTCCTTCAAATGACATCAAAAACTTAGCTATTATTGAAGGCAATTATTTTCTGCTCATATTGTTGCATTACCCTTGGAGAAAGTTGAATACTGTTCAAGGCTCATAGTTTGAGAGCTCCATCATGTCTCTCTTCATACAGTCCAGGGAGGTACATCTCAAGTGTCTGACACTAGCATGAACTGTGACAGAGTCAAACTGACACTTGTTGTTCAAGGAACTGAGTACAGATATGTTCTGATGGATCCTGGCACCAGACAAGCAACTAATCATCAGTCTTTCCTTAATCAGCCTGGTAAGAAGGACAGCTACATGTCTTACAATGGAATCACCTTTAACTAGAATGTTTGGTTGGGTAGATGCCTGCCTTATGGGTTCAGCATCTGTGACTTTGGGACTCTTTGTATTATGTGAGGTGGTAGGCTTAACTTGTTGAGTGTGCTTTGCGGAGGTGTTGCTTTTTGGAGGTCTTTGAGGTTTAGGCAAGTTAATCTTTAGAACTGCAGCATGTGATGGCTTATGTGTATTGTGATGGCCTTGATGAGGTGTGTTGAGTGCTGTACTGCTGACAATTTTGGTGTCTAAGTTTACTGCATGCAAGATTTTTTGCCTCCAAGGGCATTATATATGTACATTTCTCACACACTGTGTTATGCTGTTTGAATAGTTACATCATCAGACAATATGAGATAATACTTAAACTATCTCAAGATACCCATTTAAATTGGGTTGGCTATAGAAGTTGTAGGAAGTACGCACTAATATTTATTTCCAAAATCATGAATCTGTGGAACCAAACTCTATCCTTATTATTTTATAAATTTTTGATATATATCATTTATTCTAATTTGAGTTACTATTGACTCTGAAAAAAACAAGTATCTTTGGAATATATTTTCTTTGAAAATCCATGGAGATTTTGATTTTATCAGTAACATATATTTTACAAGATTGTATTGTCAACCAATTATTATTTTCTAAACATTCCCCAGATTCAGCAAACGTCCATGCAGGAATAACTTATTCCTGCATGGAAGGGACCGTTCCTGTGCAGCACGGCTGCACACCATGCATATGTATGAAGGCATGTTGCCATGCTGTAATACGTACATTGGGATGTGTATGAGCACAGGGGGTGTGTTTGAGAGCAGTGGTCTTACAATACACACCACACACTGCACACCAGAATTGCTGTACGGCAATTTAAAAAGAGCGAGATCGCTCATTTACACCTCTCAACCCGTTAGAGTAAGAAATCTGGACAAAGCCATAAGGGACAACTCTGAAATATTGCCATTACAAACTTAGAGCATTGATAGAATAACAGGTTTAACATTAGCATGAATTTTCTGAAGGGTATGAAGTATAAAACGCAAATGTCTGTCATTACTGTTAAACTTCAATTTTTAATGATGTGCCAGAAAGCCACAAGTTTATGAAAAGTGGACCAAGAATATAATGTAAATATCCAGACATACTGTGAAAAGTTATATGTCATCAACATTTGTAAAGCACAGCCCCCAACAAATAATTGTTTTTTTTTCACATCTGCAATAATGTTTAAGCGTAGCTGTGTGGGTGTGCCCGTTGCTTAGTTATGCTTAGCCCAGCTGAAAAGGCACGATAAGTTAAATAGCAACAGACATCCAACATAAACAGTAGTGCAACAGTGTAGCAGTTAGAGTGTACATCTTGCATGTAGTCATTCGCGGTTTGAGCCTCACCAAAGCAATTTCCATTTTGTATGTGAAATCATTACAATTTTAATTTATTTGTATATTTTTGTAGGAAGTAACTTATATTTCTCAAACAGAATAGTGTATTAGGCCCAGATGTGATGTGTCAGTATAATAAAGTTGTGAAACCCCCATATAAACACAAGTACCCCATACAGTATAGTCACACAAGAATAAATGTAATGAAAGCACATTGGGAGATGTCAGGGAAGGTAGACAAATTTATATGTCATGAATGATGAATCAATCCCATACAGGTGGTAGTCCATAAAATAAAACATAAGCAATGCTAACCATTGCACAGCTATGCTGACCAGGTGTAAGCATTGTGTAAATATGAATGCTAAACAGTGAGTAGCTCAGCTAAGTGGATTTGGCCATTGGTAAGCAGTGCTGAAACTGCCCCTTTAAGCATTGCCAACTTTAGCTAAGCAGGTTTGCCCGTAGCTTAGCACAGCATATTCAAAACCATCCAATAACAGCAAAGGGAGGGAAATCTGCAGTATTTAAACCTTGCAGGTGGGAATACAGCTCATAACTGGTTGTAGCTCCCCACTGTAGGCAGTATGGCAGGTGTTGGAGAGGGCATGTACTTTTGGGTGCAGAGCTGGGGCATACAGGAGTCCAAAGTCATGGTAGGGCTCCTTGTAAAAAAACAGGTCTATATTATAACATCGAATTTTACAAAGATCGAATGTTATAATATTGAACCCGTAATGACAAATGCTGAAAACAGTGGAGGTACAGGACACCAAATTCTTTCCCAGGGAAAGAATTTGGTGGGCCGTTGCTGTGGCGTTGCTGTTTTCAGTGTTCAATATGTTGGAACGTTATGGGTCAGGTTCAGGTAAGTGTGCGATTGTGTGTAGGTTAGGGGCGGGTTAGGTGAGTTAGGGTTAGGGAGCTGGTCAGGTAATTATGCGGTTGTGTGGACGTTAGGGTTAGGGCGCGGGTCAGGTAAGTGTGCGATTGTGTGTAGGTTAGGGTTAGGAGGCGGGTTAGGTGAGTTAGGGTTAGGGCGTGGGTCAGGTAAGTGTGTGGTTGTGTGTAGGTTAGGGTTAGGGGGTGGGTTAGGTGAGTTAGGGTGAGGGTGAGGTGAGTGTGCAGTAGTGACGGACCTTAGGGTTAGGGTTGAGTTAAGGTAAGTGGATAGCTAGTAGTGCATGTGAAGTTTAGTTTAGGTTTAGGTGTAGGATTTTAAGTGTATGTGTGTGGATTGTTGTTTTTTGTGTGTGTTTTTGTTGTGTGTATGTTTCTCGGAATAGCGATTTTTTTTCCCTGGGAAAAAATTCGCTATTCTGACTTTTCGATGTTTTCAGATTTTGATGTTTAGGGTTTGATATTATAACATTCGATGTTTACGAACTTCGATGTTATAATATAGACCCGTAAAAAAACATGATGTGAGACTGCTGCAGATCCAGTACCAAGGCTCCCAATACTAAGCGGAAGCCTGGGAATGTCTCGCCCGTGATCTCACCAGTGCCACTGGTATCCCTCAGACTGGTGAACAGGTCTGGCACCACTATGCTGACTTGAAGCAGAGGAAGAGGGAGCTCTTGGAACAGTGGGTTCAAGAAGCAAGACAGAGGGGTGATGTCCCAGCAGTGTGTAAGTATCCATAGCAATAATTGTTTACCAAAGTCCAGCCTGTGTATGTGATGGATAGGTATGCATAAATGTTTCTCTATCTTCATTACAGCTCCAGCTGAATGGGTTGCGAACCAGGAAGCCCATGCCAGCAGGTTGCAAAGGCTGCATTGCGAGACTGGTGAGTAACAATCTAGCTTATAGTATTCATACCAAATAATAATAATGTGGAGGCTTTATGTTATCAGTGAGGCTCAGCTGAAAATAAGAAGAGGGGAGGCATAAGTAGGGGAGATAAGTCCAATGGTTATGTAATGGGCTTAACAGAAAATAAAAGAAGGGTAAATGGTGTACATATGAGAAAGACAGTACGAGGGAGAGTAGAGTGGAGAAAACAGAGGAAGGTGAAAGGCCAGATAAAGACGGAGCTTAGAGAGGAGAGGAGCAGAGGGAGAAGAGGAAAGTAGAGAAGAGGAAGGACAGAGGGAAGGTGAGATACTGAGTTAAAAGGGGGCTAAACAGAGGGACTACACTGTTATATAGCAGGACTTCTGTACTAATTACAATGTGCAATCAACATTCCAACACTAATTGCAATGTACAAACATTTCAACATTCCACCACTAAACCACTAGGAACACTAAGCAAGTAGTTTTAGAAACAAATATATTAAGGCTGTGCTCTAACAGTAAACTATCAGCCTGGGAGTACGTGCATGTGGAGACAAGGAATAGGCAACAAAACACAAAACCAGCAAACAAAATATCTATACTACAGGTTGTGAGCTTTTCAAATCAGCATGAGCAATAAACAATAATGTAATAGAGGCCCATCATCATTAATTGAGTGGTGCACTGCCATACAAAACCAGCCAATAGCTACAGTGTTGCAGAGAAGTGAATGATATCAATTTAGAAAATCATGCTGAGTACAAGGGTTAGCATAGTACTGGCATCTAGCAGAGTTCATTAACATGATAGCATTTTTAATACAATGAGGCACAAACACAAGCAGTTGTTTCATATAAGGTGTACAGTTATAGTAGACAATAAAAACACTTACTTGGCATGCACACCAATGTGGGAAAGGGGGGCGACCAGCCTCACTGGGGGTTTGCAGGTTTATAAATGGTGTCTAAGGTGATTTACCTTGCCTTTGTAACCTCACATAGGGGGATGAGTTATAATAGGAAACCTGCATGTCTGGTTTAGAACGGATACTAGTGGGTTACATGGATGGAAGGTCTGAGCAGAGTGAGCAGACTGCCCTAAAAACAATCACACACTTGGGTGGATAATGTATCTGTGGTGTAACGTGCTGGTCAGAGGGCCACTTTTTAATTATTGGAAAGTAGTTTTACTGATAACCTTAGTAGGTAATGAAATTACACTTGATAGTAGCATTCTTATGTTGAAGACCTGAGTTTTGCCAGTAGGGCAAAGTATGGGCCCGGCACAAATAATCTGGTAAGTAAGGTCTGAGGTGGAGGGAATGGCAGAAATGCTTGGTAAGCAATCAGTAGGAGGAAGAACAGGTCCTGCAGGTGCGCATGCCACTAACAAAGGCAGACTAAAAAGCAATTGAATAACTGCAATAGTTAGATGGCTAGGGTTTTACATAGACTTCTACCTACCTTGTGGTACTGTCAGTATAAATGCAGAGGCACCACTACAGTTGAGATGGAAGTTTTCCCTTGCAGAAGATGCAGTTGATGCCAGTTCCTCGGGGGCTCACAGGTACATGTGGAGGCTATATGTTATCAAATTAAAATGCCTATAAAGAGCATTATTAGTGTCTTTAGTTTTAATTGCATAACAATGTCTTTAGTTTTAATTAATTTTTGTTTTTCATTGTTTTATGCTACTGCCTTATCCTTGGGTTGACAGTTTTTTATTTTTGGTTTTATAGTATAAAACCAATCTGATCATCATTTATTAATCCTAGCATAATAAGGTTCAATATTTTTGCAAAAATAGATGTAACTATTTTATAATCAACATTTAATAATGAAATAGGACAATAAGAATAACATAAGTTAGAATGTTTATTTGGTTTCAAGATAGGAGATATTATGGAATATTTCTGGGGGGATGGTTGACATATGTTTGACTTGTTCAAAAACTTTTAATAAGATATTTAAAATATTCTCTGGGAATAATTTGTATAATTCTGGGATTATACCATCAGGCCCAGGGGCTTTATTTGGTTTAAGATTATTAATTTGATCTTTTATCTCCTAAAAAGAGAATGACTTATCAATTTTGGATCTTTGTTCTTTGGTTAATTTAAATCTTATATTTTCTTTCAAAAAGTCATTGGTTATGTTGTTGATTAATAAAGTCTGTCTCTTTGTTATTAATTTCATCATATTATTTTCTGGTATGTCTTTTAAATCAGTCATTTGTTTTTTTTTTATTTTTCTCACCTAGTTTGGAAATTATTTCTTTAATATGATTAGTATTTTTTCTTAGTCTAGCAGCCAACCTATGTAAGCTTTCTGGGTTTATTCAGTAAGTTTGCAATTTTAATTTTTCCATATTTATTGATATTATATGGCGAAGTACATCAAGATATTTCTGATTTAATGTTTTCAACTCAGAGTTTGTCGATTTGTCATATGGATTTAAATTGGATTTCAATTTATCTTTACTAGACTGCAAAGACATCTACTCCTTATCACACTTTTTTACATATGTACCACTTTTTACATATAGATAAACTTTTAAAGAATCCACAAGAATTACTTCTGAAACTTCTCCATTATTATTAATTTCAATATATTGATCTATTTCTCTTAGGCACCATTCCTTAATTTTACTATATAAGCAGGGATTCTCTGATAGTAAATCAAAATACTTGGTTTTAACATTAACGTAAATGTAATAGCATTGTCTTCAGACATAGGACATGAAGTTATCAATACAGCTTTACTTTTAGTAAATAAACTAATAGAAGTAAAAACATTATTAATGTTTGGGTGCCAAATCTATAAGAATAATGTGTAAAGTTAAGAGAGCTCGTTGATTTAATATCATGGGTATCTCTCAAATGATGAGAATTAATAAAATGATCTAAGTGTTTGGCTACTGAGGATAGCTTAGGGACCTTATCAGCAGTTGTGTCTCTACTAGAAAGATTGCAGTTAAAATCTTCTGGAATAATCAATTCACCTTTTTATATAAGGTTATAATATCCAAATATTCCTTAGCAACTTTGGCTCCAAATCCAGGTATCCAGTAAGAATTCACAAAAGTCTAAGTTTTTTTTTAATTTCTACTAGTGATAAACCCAACATGCCATTTTTAGCTGAATAGGTATTTAATATTTTAGGCATAGATAATGAATTTCCCCAAAGAATAAGAGTGCCTCTCCTTTTTGATTTAAAATGAGAGCTCGTAAGAGTTGAATAATCTTTTAACATCAGTCTATCTACATCTTCAGATAACCAATGTGTTTCTTCTAAGAACATTATGTGAGCTTTATGCAGTTTTATATATTTGTTTAAGCTACTTCTCTTCAATGGATTATTAAGTATGTTACTATCAATACATCTAGTACATGGAATATACATTTAACACCGAACTGATGTACAGGAAGCACTCTTCTATGACTATATTTTAAGTATCACGTACTTACAAATTTGCTTATAGTACTTTTTATTTCCATATTCTGAAATGTGCGGATCAAGTTTTTGTATTCCTCATACCAATGGGAGATGAAAAATGTCTGAAATTATTTAAAAGTCAGTTTAGTATAAAATAAAATGACATATTTCACTAACAAATGCAGAACATTTCAAAGAGTTAAATCTGCTCATTAAAATTATTTTCCAATAATTAGCAAAGTAACACTGAGTAATTAAATCAACGGATGTTGAGCAGATTGCAGTGTTTTTAGCATCTTCTTCTCCAAACTGTTTTTATATAGCTCAGAAGACAATAGGTTATATTAAAGTGTAAGTAAAGTAATGTATATAAATGCAGTTATATGGAAATTAATATCTATATAGAAGTCAAATAAATATATTTCTGGTAGAGCAAGTCAGAAGCTGGGACAGTGGGAGGTTGTCATAATGGTTAAGGTGTTTACCTTACAAACACAAGTTACAGGGTTTGATTCTCACATGAGGCAATTTGCTAGGTTTAAAATGGCGTCTATATCACGTTATTGAAAGTTTACTTAATCGAATCAATAAAGGTCGAACATTATTGATCGATTAAGTAAAACATTGAATAATGTAAAAAAAAAAATTTAAAAAAACCTAAATGGCGTAGGCAGGGGGGCAAGCCCCCCTGCACCCCTCACATGGGGAGCTGCGCCCCCCACCCCCCTACTTAAATATACCAACTCCGCGACCGCACTACATTGAGGTAAACGGAAATCTCCCCTTACGGAGATTTCTATTTACTTGCATGGTGTTCTTCACTTTCAATATTGTCGTGTTGACAATATCAGACTCGATATTGTCAGCTTACGACAATGTGAAGTAGACCCTTAAAATGACCCACAAAGATAGTTAACTTAGTCCCAATCTATGAATAATCACTATTAATAGTTTCCAGTTAAATGTCTGTAAAAATCATTTTGTATAAAAAAAAAAAAAAGTTGTAGCAACCAGTGTGCAGAGGTGTGAACTGTATGGTATCCCATATAAGATATGCTAGCTTCTGACATGCTTGCTTTCATTTGCATTTTAGTAATAAAGTGTTCCCTGTGTTTAACCTTATAGTTTTGTTACATTGCACAGATCTTTTTGGCATCACATCAGGTGTTAGATTTCACAATTTCATTTCAAGGAAAGCATTGGGACAACTGTATACTGAAGTACTGCCAAAATGTTATGGGGGTGTTTAGTTTTTGTAGGCAGTTGGTAATACCTTGTGTAAATACATCTGTAGACCCCTCACTTATGAATAGACAAGTGTGGTCTGTTCAAATATGCATTTCAATTTGAGTGTGTTTTTGCATGTGTATGCATTTCTGTATACAGAATTGCAATGTAACATCATTTACTTAGTACGGATGCTTAACCTGTATCTTACAAACTTTCAGATAATTAATAGCTCTCTATAACAATATTTTAATACACTGATAGATGTTATGTATGGCACTGTGATGCCCATGCACTGGCTCAGCAATCAAGGATCCTCACTACTAACACCAGTGAGGGGCGTCCACATAGGGAATAGATAATAAATACACACACAGTAAAGAACAATTTCCCTTAAGAGCACACGGAGACCACAGTCACTCTGAGGCTGGGTTCTCACTTTCTCTCCGGATCCCCAATAACACTCCCCACTGGCACAGCTATAGGGTCCAGATCTCAGCCTAGTGGGCAAGCTAAAACCTCCAGCACACTCTCTGTCCAACCAGTGCTTCGTGTCCCTGCCCACGTAGCTGACACACACACACTTTGAGATATGAGTTATATGCAAACACGCAGACACTCCTGGGGAAGTCTGGGACAGATTCTCCAGCTTTGGCCCCTTTCTACCCAGGCTAAAATGTAGTACCAGCTGCCACCACCCACTAATATTTATCAGCTACTAGAAAGGCCATTACTAAATTATTACTGTGCAATATTATTATCCAAATGGTAAGTGTGACTGAACAGCAAAGCTTATTGGAGTGACTTGGACAGTATCACTATATACATGCAATGTACTCTAGAGCTTAAATTATCTCTACACAAAATCACCACAGCTAAAAGGTTTAAAAATATTTAATAATAAATAATAAAAACACAAGGCAATACTTCTTACTACACAGTGCCAGTCAAGAGTTCAGAGATCACAGGAAAATGCTTAAAATAATAAATAGAATAGTTTTGACATCAACACAGAAAAACACTTAGTCTAATCTTCCTATTCCCTACTATTTCTAAGAGAAAACACATTTCTAAAATAACCTTACATATAGACACAGGTAGAGTGGTGAGCCGGATGTTCTCAAGACAAATGCTCAAATACTCTCATTCTTTCTGTCCTTAAATTGACAACACAGAACCACTGATTCATTTCGGATTACAACATTTCTTTCTGGCTCCCAGGATACCAGAACTCAGAGGTTAATAGCCTTTTTGATATTGCAGCTGGTCAGGAAGCCAGAGCAATAAAAGAAATTTTACATGCAAATTCTAGTCATTAACTCTAGCCTCAAAACAATAGGCAGAATGCCTTTATCTAGACATCTCGACTCCGAGTTTTAGATCAAAGAATTTCACAATGCTTGACTTATCAGCTTTGTTACAGCAGAGTGCATTGTTGTTACATTTTTGCAGTTCCACACCTAACAGCATTTTCTTCCATTTAAGAGAACAAGCCTGTGCCTTGTATTAATATTTACAAATGACAGAATTATCTACAAAATTCTATCTGGCTAGGCTGGCAGCCTTCACCTATCTTCACACATCTCTGCACCTGGAGAACTCAAGCTAGTTTTTTCAAGTGACCCTTGAGAAATGTTGCTTGAGAGGGTAGGGTCTATCTGAGTATACCTTACCCCATTTCATTTCTTGAGTGCCCATCTGCGTTGACGTTGCTAATCCCACTGCGGTGCTGCACTGACATATCATATGCTTGCAACCCTAGGCTCCATCTTTGCATCTTGGCATTTTGCTGATTGGCTCTGTTTATCCATGTTAGGGGATGGTGATCTGTCACTACAGTGAATTTTCTTCCATACAGATAAAGCTGAAGTTTCTGCAGTGCACACACTATGGCTAGACATTCCTTTTCTACAGCTACATAGCATTCCTCTCTGGGTTGGAGCCTATGACTGAGATAAACCACTGGGTTCTCCTTTCCCTCTGAAGAAATCTGGCTAAGTACAGCCCCCACCCCATGGTTCGAAGCATCTACCTAAACAACAAATTCATTGCTGTAATCTGGACTGGCTAACAGAAGGGGTCATCCCAAGGCTTCCTTAAGCTCCTGAAATGCCTGCTCACATGCTAGGGTCCACACCACCTTATCTGGCCTGTTCTTCCTTGTCAGGTCTGTGAGAGTAGCAGCTATGGTACTATAACCAGGGACAACCTTTCTGTAGTACCCTGCTGTCCCAAAGAATGCCCTCACCTGCTTTTTGGTAACAGGTGCAGGCCATGCCTGAATGGCTTCCACTTTGGCAGGTTCTGGCCTGATCTTACCACTCCCCACTTTATGTCCCAGGTAGGAGACCTCTGCTATACCCACCTGACATTTGCTGGGCTTAATGGTCAACCCTGCCCTCTGTAGTCTGCCCAGCACCTCCCTGACATGTTGAAGGTGCTCTTGTCAGGAATGGTTGTAGATGACAATATCATCTAGGTAAGCAAGGGCAAACCCTATTGCTCCTGCTAGGATATGATCTATCAGCCTCTGGAATGTCACTGGGGCATTTTTCATCCCAAAAGGCATCTTTGTGAACTTATACAAGCCAAAAGGAGTCACAAAGGCTGGCTTCTCTCTAGCACTGGGAGTCAAGGGCACTTGCCAGTAACCCTTGGAAAGATCAATAGTTGTAAGATACTTAGCCCCACCCAGCTGCTCTAGGGCCTCATCTGTCCTAGGCATGGGGCAAGCATCTGACTCTGTGTGACTATTTAATTTCCTGTAGTCCACACAGAACCTGGTGCTGCCATCCTTCTTTGGCACCAGCAACACTGGGGAGGTCCAGGGACTGTTGCATTCTTGAATTACCCATAGTGCCAACATTTCCTGTATCTCCTCCATCAGAGCCTGTTTGACTCTCTCAGACACCCTATAAGGGCCTTCCTAATAGGCCTTTAGGGTCCTGTATCCGCCGATGCTGCACCAGGTGGGTGCACTCTGGTTTCCCAGTGAACATGCCCCCAAACTCTAGTAACACTGCTTGGATTTCTTGAACCTGGTTAGGAGATAGCTGCTGGGACAATGCTAGCCCTTCCACTAAGGTGTCAGTCCAAGCCTCACTGAGGAGATCAGTCACCAGATCTCCCTCAGAATCCAGGTGCAATCCACTGCAAATGTGCAGCACAAGGGCCTCCCTATCATGGTAAGGTTTCATCATGTTAACATGGTACAATTTGTGTCCCTGCCTCCTGCCTAGCAGTTCCACCATGTAGTTAACATCACGTAGCTTCCTTACCACCTTGTAGGGTCCCTCCCAAGCTGCTTGCAGCTTGTTGTTTCTGACAGGAATTAGAACCATTACCTGCTGCCCTACAGTATATTCTCTAGCTCGAGCATTCCTGTCATACCAGATCTTTTTCTGCTACTGGGAATCTGCCAGGTTTTCTTGGGCCAAGCCCATGAGTTCCCTCAGCCTTGTCCTGAGATTTATGACATATGCCACAACAGACTCCTTGTGAGATTCACACTCAACTTCCCACTTATCTTGAATTAAATCTAGAGGTCCTCTCAACCTATACCCATACACCAACTCAAAGGGTGAAAAACCTGTGGATTCCTGGGGAACCTCTCTGTAAGCAAACAACAGATGGGGCAAATATTTGTCCCACTCCCTCTTAAACTGGTCTGCAAATGCCCATAGCATGGACTTGATTGTAGAGTTTAACCTCTCAACAAGACCATCAGTCTGGGGATGTAGGGGGTGGTGTTCAGGTGCTTCACCCCATAATACTTCCACAGACAAGCCAGCAGGTTTGATATGAAATTGACACCTCTGTCAATCAGTATTTCTTTTGGGAAACCTACCCTGCTGAAAATCTCTAACAAAGCATTTGCCACCTTTTCTGCCTCAATGGAGGACAGAGCCACTGCCTCAGGGTATTGTGTAGCATAATCCACTACCACTAGGATATACTTTTTCCCTGTGGAACTTGGGGTACTCACAGGCCCCACAATATCCATAGCTACCCTCTGAAATGACTCCTCAATCACAGGCAAAGGCATCAAAGGAGCTCTCACCTTGTCTCCTGCCTTGGCTACCTTTTGGCACTGCTCACAGGTCTTGCAATACCCTGTTACATCTCTGGAAATTCTAGGCCATTTGAAGTTCTGCATAATTCATATCTTTGTACATTTTATGCCCAATATGACATGCAAAGGGAATATCATGGGCTACGGCTAGAAGTGCCAGATGGTAGGCTCTAGGCACTACCAACTGCTCTACTCTCTCACCTTCTAGCCCTCCCTCAGGGATCCACTCTCTATACAGTAATCCTTTGTCCGAGTATACAGAATCCCCCTTCCCATGAGATTCAGATGCCTCACTAGCTACCTGCCTCAGGCATGGCAATGTAGGGTCTGAGATCTGAGCCTGTCTCAACTCTCTCTTTGTAACCCTTCCCAGCTCCCCTTCCACAGAAAGTCTGGCATCCTTTAACAGTGCTGCCTCACTGTCAGATCCACATGTCCTCAGGCAAAGAGGTAAGGGCTTGTCCCCTCACCAAAAGGTCTGCCAGCCCTTCAAAAGTGGTGACCTGACATCCACTCACCCACCTATGAAAATAAGTGCTCAGTTCAGCAACATATTCACACACACTTTCATCTGTCTTGGGTCTATGCTGATGAAACTTTTTCCTGTAAGTTTCAGGTGTTAGCTTAAAACATTCTAACAAGTGATACTTAACAGCAGTATAATCAAAATATTCACAATCAGCAAGTTTAGACAACACAGATTTAGCTTTACCATGGAGTAACGGGGTCAGGAATCGTACCCAGAGCCTTTGGTCAACACCATACTGTTTACATACCCTCTGAAACATATGAATGAAGCTATCAAAATTATCCCCATCTGAAACTGCGGAAGAAATTTATTGACCTTTTGTGCTTCTGGGGTCTAGTTACTCCCTTCCCCATTACCTCAATGACTCTGGTAAAGAGTCAGCATCTACTTTTCATGCTGCCTCTGCCACTCCTTTTCCTCAGCTTCCAGGCGTAGCCATTTCTTTCTCCTCAACCTGCAAATGTTGCAGTTTCTCATTGTCCTTGCTCTCTAGTCGCCCCAGTCTCTCAGCTGCTTCTATTTCCAAACACCTGGCCTCCAACTCAAGTCTCTTTAGCTCCAGATGGCTTTTTAAGTCCTCTGCGGAAAGGTTTAGCTGTACATTCTCTGAGTGTGGTACATCTCCACTGCCAGTCTGATCGTCCTCTTGGATGCTGTTTTCTGATGCAGCTGTGACCAAAGCTGCAATCATGTCTGCCTTAGTCAGGTTTCCATGCACCAGTCCCCTAGCCTGGAAAATCTCATCCAGATGGCTCCTTGTCATCTTTCCATACTCCTCTGCTGACATGCTGCCTGCTCTCCCTGACTAACTAAGCTAACAAAAGAAATAAAACAATTGTGATCTGAACTCTGAGTATTCACCGCATGGCTGATTTAGAGTACAAAAACACCTTCAGAAATCACTGTACACAAACTACAGGAATTCAGACCACCCACACCACTACAAGCCAATTAGTAATTGCCAATCAGTTAATATGTGGTGTGCATATCCCACCACTGCCAAACAATTAATATGTGATGCCTGTGCACTGGCCCAGCAATCAAGAAGCCTCAATCCTCACCACTAACACCAGTGAGTGGTGTCCATATAGGGAAAGGATAACAAATACACACACAGTAAAGTACAATTTCCCTTAAGAGCACACAGAGACCACAGTCAGTCTGGGGCTGGTTTTTCCCTTTCTCTCCAGATCCCCAATAAGACTCCCCACTGGCACAACTATAGAGTCCAGATCTCAGCCTAGTGGGCAAGCTAAAACCTCCAGCACCTTCTCTCTCTGTCCAATCAGTGCTTCGTGTCCCTGCCCAAGTAGCAGACACACACACACACACACACACACACACACACACACACACACACACACACACACACACACACACACACTCTGAGATATGAGGTATATACAAACACACAGACACTCCTGGGAAAGGCTGGCACAGATTCTCCAGCTGTTGCCCCTTTGTTCCCAGTCTAAAAGGTAGTACCAGCCACCACCACACACTAATATTTATCAGCAACTGAAAAGGCCCTTACTAAATAGTGTCCAATTATTACTGTGCAAAATGTTTATCCAAATGGTAAGTGTGACTAAACAGCAAAGCTTATTGGAGTGACCTGGACAGTATCACTATATACATGCAATGTGCTCCAGAGCTTAAATTATCTCTACACAAAACAGCCACAGTTAAAAGGTTTAAAATATTTAATAATAAATAATAAAAACATGAGACAATACTTTTTACTACACAGTGCTAGTCAAGAGTTCAGAGATCACAGGAAAATGCTTAAAATAATACAGTAGAATAGTTCTGACATCAACACAGAAAAACACTTAGTCTAATCTTCCTATTCCTAGCTATTTGTAAGAGAAAACACAGTTCTAAAATAAACTTACATATAGACACAGGCAGAGTGGTGAGTTGGATGTTCTCAAGACAAATGCTCAAATGCTCTCATTCTTTCTGTCCTTAAATTGATAACACAGTACCACTGATTCATTTCAGATTACATAATTTATTTCTGGTTCCCAAGTTAAAAGAACTCAGAGGTTAATAGCCCTTTTGATCTTGCAGCTGGTCAGGAAGCCAGAGCAATAAATGAAATTATACATACAAATTCCAGCCATTACCTCTGGCCTCAAAACAATAGGCAGAATTCCTTTATCTAGACATCTCACCTCTGAGTTTTAGATCAAAGAATTTTACGGGTCTACTTTATTCCCGCAAAAGCAGAATCGGTCGAATACAATTCGTGACACACATAACGAGTGAAATGCGAGTACGTCGAACACACTAAACAGCGAAAGTGGAAATATCGAATTTGCATAGTTGGCCTGTCTGAGGAATAGCTCCGTAAGGTAAGTGTGCGATAGTTACGGACCTTAGGGTTAGGGTGCAGGTTAAAGTAAGTGCATAGATAGGTACTGTATGTAAGGTTTAGTGTAGGGTTTTGTTAAGTGTATGTGTGTGGAATATTAAATTTGTTTGGGTATAGCTCAGTAGGGCAAGTGTGCGGTAGTTATGGACCTTAGGGTTAGGGAGGGGTTAAGGATAGTGCATAGATAGTTGTGTATGTAGGGTTTATTGTAGGGTTAGAAGTAGGGTTTTGGTGCTTTACTTTAGGGTTAGAAGTAGGGTTTTGGTTAGTGTGTGCATGTGTTGTTTTTTACTGTGTTTCGGTAGGTAGTATGTTGCGGGCAGTGGGGTTGGCCAACTATGAGAGACTGAGATTTTGAATTTCATGGTTTAGTGCATTCGACGTATTCGCATTTTGCTCATTATGGTTCGTGCTAATTGTATTCAACAGATTCGGCTTTCATGGGAATAAAGTACACCCAAATTTTACAATGCTTGACATCAGCTTTGTTACAGCAGAGTGCACTGTTGTTACATTTTTGCAGTTCCACATCTAACAGCATTTTCTTCCATTTAAAAGAACAAGCCTGTGGCTTATATTAATATTTACAAATGACAGAGAATTATCTACAAAATTCTATCTGGCTAGGCTTGCAGCCTTCACCTATCTTCACAGGCACATGCCATTCTCTTTACTATGCTATCAGCGTCATTCATGCTATGCAATTGTAAGTATTCTGTATTCCACCAACAGTCTTGATGCTTCACTACCTCTTTGCATTTTGTCTTAGGTATTCCATTATCTGTGGCTCACCCATGGTATATGCGTTTGTCATATTTTTTATGAGACTAAACCTTTAGGTGTGCCACTATCTGTTGCAAGAAGCATATCAGTTATTTTACTTATTAGGTCTTATTTAATGAAACTATCTATTCTTGTGAAGACTCTGCATTCTCAGGGAACCCAGGTAGAAAATACCAGATAGCTCTTGAACAATGCAAAAGTTAGAAAATGTTAGAAATATAAGGCATAGCTAGCAAAGAAGTTAATGGTTTGTAGTTGCATAAATGAAATGTGCATATGAAACAATATATTAGGTCAGTGACAATAATGGATCAGTTAAGAAACATAATCTTTTAAAATATCAGGACTCACAATGCCAAGCCCTGAAATGTTTAGACTGAATAATCAAAAATCCAGTCTGACAGTCTGTAAATATTTGTGTGTAGAATGTAACAGGTAGCATATTACAGAAACAGAGAAATGGTAGAGGAAATTCCATTACTGTAATAGGTACTTCTTTGTTTATCAGAAGTAATCTGCATAGCAGTAACTGTCTAATTTGTTATTACTAAAGTTATATTAGTTTTTTTCAGCTTCTTTCATAACACATTAAAACCAGTAATGTTGTTTTAAACAAGCATTTTAATTTCTATAAATGACACATTCCTCTGTATGGTGATGATCTGCTGTATGAGTATATTATATTTATACTGTACTTATATAAAGGATACAACTTTCACCTAACTATAATTAGTATGACCACAAGACATCACTAAACAGAGATTAGTACCAGGTGTCTTTAATTCTGTAGATGTCTTCTTTTTCTTCTTCCAACAGCATTCTTCTTTCCTTTTCTTCTTTTCATTATTCCACTTTTTAGAAGATAAATGAGCATAAAAACTTCATGTATATGTTTTAAAATTAACTAGATTAATTTTAAATGTTTTATTTTTGTGTTTATGATGCTATGTTTAGGATTCTAAATGTTTGTTTCCTATATATAAGGGTTAAAGCTCAAAATGCATTTCCTGAAGCACAGGCAGCTTGAACATAGAATCTAGACTATTATAGCAATAACCCACGCCTGGGTGTGGATAATGCTAAATTTACCCACGGTTGGTGTGGTTTGGTCCAGAGGGAGAAGCCCGAGGGACCAAACAAAGCCAACCGTGGGTAAATTTAGCATTACCCACACCCAGGCGTGGGTTATTGCTATTATACCATGACATTATTTAAGAAAAGAAACTATTACTTTTCTTAAATAATGGCATAGTATAATGCCTGTTTACTGCCCTTCTGCAGATGTCTGGCATCCGCGGCAGTTCTGATATACTGCGCCTGCGCAGTACATCAGAGTGTGGGCAAAGCAACGAGAAAGCAAGATCTCCGTTGCTTTTTTTTTAGTGTTTCGCTATGGTAAATGAGTTTAACATAGTGAGACAGTTTTAAAATAAGCAACGGAGATGTCCGTTGCTTATTTTAAAACTGTCTCGGTATGTTAAACTCATTTAACATAGTGAAACACTAAAAAGCAACGGAGATCTTGCTTTCTCCGTTTTAAAACACTGCCTCGCTATGTTAAATGGGTTTAACATAGCGAGACAGCTTTAAAATAAGCAACGGAGATCTCCATTGCTTATTTTAAAGCTGTCTCGCTATGTTAAACCCATTTAACATAGCAAGACAGTGTTTTAAAAAACCGAGTTATACTAATGGTAAAAAGTCCGGCGACGGACCTTTTCCATTAGTATAACTCGATTTACAACGGGCACGCTGGCCAATCAGCGTGCACGTTTTGGGGGGATCATGGTATAATATAAGTTGAAGAACAGCTCAAGGTATGTGAAAAAAGCATTCTAAAGAAATTAAACTAATACTAGCTGGGAAAAGGGACTGAAAAGAAGCAGTTACTGTAAAGAAAAGTCAATAGCATCTCTAATTCTTTGAATCAGAGCCCAAGTAATGAACAAACACCAGACAAGGTAAACCTATTAAAAGAAAGTGAAGTAATGTATATAAATAATTTTCATCTATCTTTAAAAATTATGTTAGAGAGAATTAAAATAAAATAATAAAGGGACTTATAAGTAATAGTAATAATATATATAGCGATATATATATATATATATATATATATATATATATATATATATATATATACTATTTCAGATACTATAGAAAAGGTATTTTGATAAAGTATATATTTTTTTATTTGTTTTACTTTGCATTTGATGATGAACTATAATAGACAAAATTGAATACCTGTGAGAAAGCTATTTAGGCAAAATAGAAAATGAGAACAACCTTATTTTTCTTTAATTTTTTTTGTATTGTTTTTGTCCTTTGAAGACCAGCCATTTCTTATTACTTGTCTCTTTAAGATGACAAGAGTCCAATCCATATTTTCTGATTGATCAAAACGTTTCTTTTTCTTTGAAAAGTCCACTGCATCTTCTAGAGAATTAAATATTTTTTGACCTTCTGGTAAAAAAAAATAAGTTCCTAATTCTGGCTGAAAAAAATAGTTTAGCTTTAATATTTAGCTTCTTTAAGTCTTTCTGGTCAAAGCAGATGCAGTATAGTCATTGTCAAACCTGAAAGTGTTCATTTTTATTGGAGAATTAGTCCAAGTAGTCTTCAGTACCAGGTCCTTGTCTTGGTTGGATAGAAATTTCACAATGATAGATCTGGGGACCAGAGGATTTTTCTTCAAAGAAGAAGTCAAAAAAGATCTATAGGCTCTCTCAATACCATAAGAATGATTTTCTGGTAGATTTAGAACTTTAGGCATCCAGTTAGTTAAAAACTGCAACATATTGTCTCCTTCCTTTTCTGGTATTCCATATATCCTAATATTATTTCTTCTAGATCTGTTTTCTAGGTCATCTAGTTTTTCCATAAGCAAAATATTTTGTCTTAACAGGAATTCTGTGTGATTCTCACTCTGCCATTCTGCTATCCAGGTCATTTAATGTGTCTTTTATTGCTGAGATCTGAACAGATTATTGTTTTATGATTTCTTTTAACATTTGTGTTTTCTTCAAATCTTATTTTATATTGCCCATTTTGATCTCAAGTTTATCAAATTTAATAGAAAACTCCTGAATACTGTCCATATAGAATGTAGCTCCTTTTTTACCAAGTTGTCTTAAGAGTTCTGAGTGGCTCATTCTGTCACACCAGTCACTAAAACTTCTGACAAGAAAAAAATATCAAAGAAAAAAACATAAAAATGTGATTTTTCTTTCAACTAGTTGTCCAAATCTGTTTAAAAGACTCAAAATGTATAGAAACATAAGTTTTTGTTAAGTTTGTATAATAAAATCCTGTCAGAAAAAAGAAAATAAAGTAGAGCTAAGACTTTGTGTTGTTAGTTGTTTGCCATCTTGGCCACACCCCCCCAAAAAAAATTAAAGTCTGAAACCAAGGCACAACAGACATTGCATTCATGGGCAACACTTTTTTGAGCACAGTTATTACTACTGGAATACAAGGCAGAAAATAATTACTGCACTTTCATTCCTATTCCAAAATATACAAATTTTTTATGCAAGACTTTTCGTATTCAATAATTCATTATATTGAATATTAAAAAAAATCAAGAATATTCTGAAAAACATACCTCACATACAAAGGTATAACTAAACTGCTTCGATCCCCCGTATCACTTACACTTTTTCCAGCAATTCTGGGGCATCCTCCATACCACAGAAATTTCTAAAACCACTTACTCAGCTTCTCATAAAAGCAGCTAATGCATTCATACAATATAAATTCAGTAATGCTAAATGCAACATTTAAAGTAAATTACTGGTGATTAATAATTAAAATATATTTTTGAAAGTGCCTTGAGTATATTTTAATTTTGTTCAGCCAAGCAGGATGGTTTTTATTAACCGTTATAGTGTAGAGCATTTTATAATGCAAGCATATACATTTAAAATCTAAGACTTTATGAATATGCTCTACCACATATCAATTCATATTAATAGCAATATTTCATTTGTGTGACTTAGATATTAATCATATAGTCCATGGCCCAACTATACTTAGAGAAAATGTCTTTAAGAGTAGGTGACCATATTGTATAATCTGTTGCTATTACTAAAATGTCATCTGCATAAGCTACAGCATAATGTTTAAACCTATACTTGAAACCTCATATATTTTCTGTTATTAGCTCTAACATAAGATCTGTAGCTAATACAAATAATGTAGTTACTAAATGACAGCACTGCCTTATATCATTGGTCAGACAAAATAATATATAAAGAACCCTTAACTTCAATAATGAGCATGTATAGCTATACAAATTTTTAATAACTTCATAGCTGATATGAGTGTTTACAGCACAGCAATAATGTTTGTATAAGATTAGAATTAATTGAACCCGGTACCATTTTGTCATTATAAAAACAATTGTTATATTCTTTGAGATAAGATCTTATTTCTCAGCTAAAATCAATACTCATTGAACCAGCTTACTAGCATGTGATTTTTTTTTTGTATTGGGCAAAACCCATATTCTAACATATATTATATATCATTCAACTTACCAAGTAATGTTATTTATGTATTTAGTTATTTGTTTGATTGTTTACCAAGATAGTCAGATGGGCCATGATAGACATATTTTCAATGGATGCCTAGGGAGAAAAGCTCCAAATAGTAAAACATTAGAGTTAGCATCAAAAGTAAGACTGTATTGAGGTAGGCAATGGAAGAAAAAGGTATTAACTGCAATATTCATTATAAATGTAAAGAAATGATTTACGTTGTAAATCAGGAAATGTAATAATAGATAAAATTGCAATTTAAAGGGATAAGAGTAAGAAAGATAAAAGGGAATTTGTGAGAATATAAGTATAAAGATTTATATTGAAAAAGAGTCACTGAACAGCACAGAGACAGAAAAAGACATTTGACAAAAAATGAGGATGGACTGATAATGCAGAGGAAGGGGAAGGTAGAGGGTTGTGTAAAGGTGAAAAGGAAAATGATTACAGGAAAGTTATCATAGCCTGCAGATCAGTTAAAGTAACATTCCTGTTTTACTTGAAATGCTGCTGTCTACTGTCATTGTTCTCAATGGCAAACAAGATGATTTGGTAACTATAGTGCACATCTTTATAGTCACATAATGTGGTAATTGAGTATGTTCAGTTATAGTTTCTTATTTTGCCAATAATACTCACCAGACTGTTTTGAGGTCCAGCTTTATGGCACTACATAGCTAACCATGTGTCATATGTCATGAAATTGAATTCTCTATTTTAAAACGCTTTCATTTAAATTTATTATACGATATTTCCTGTTGCTTTCTTTCAAGTAATATTTGCCCAATATTTCTGATATTTGTGATAGTTAATGGCACTGCAGTAGTTGTACCATCAATGGTATTATCTAAAAATTTTAATTTCTACCTTGTGGTTATGTATTCATTAAACCTAAAGATGGCTACAGCTGCAAACAGTGTTTTTTTCATTATACTCCATTTGATTCACAAATATGCATAGTACTATTGATTCTTGGTCTAACTATAAATTAAAATAGATTTAAGGAAGGTAGAAATTCAATGCCTATTAGCAAGTGAGCAAAAATAAGTCCAATGGGCTCAGTGTTCTATCCTAGTTAATAAATGCAAAGTAAATAAATAAATAAATAAAGTACACCAGCAATTTATGATCAGACTATGGAGAATGTCTAGCATAACTTTCAAAGCTGAAAAAATGAGATGAATTTGAGTAGCTATTGCAGGTACATATGAAATATGTAAAAACTACTTAGCATATATAAAATAAACATACTATGGATCTGCTAACTTCTGCTTAGCAATTTTTATTAAATTAACATGCCTTATCTCACATAAACTCACATGATCTGCTCTCTCCAGTGAAATGGAAACTGCTGCTTTCCAGTCCAGTGCTAATATAAAGGTGCTAAATAACTCCTATAAATCATGCTGTTATCTATAAAAAGAACCTAGAGCAGTGCAGTGGTTACTTTTGTCCCATACATTTCAAATAACTATAACAGCACTTGTCTTTTGATGCCAGCATAACATGCTATATTTCTAACATTAGAACTTTTTCACAGGTAATCATTAGCCCTGCATTAAGGTGGGAAAAATAATTCAAAAAATATATATTCTATGGATTGGATTCTCTAAGTCTACAGATATGTACATCTGTTGCCAATATTTTGTGTTAACAAATTATACTCTATTTCCTATTTTTCATTGTTAAATACTTCAGTGTTTTGTTTGTGTAACATATGCATTCCATTCACATTTAATGTCTATATTCCCAGCTGTGCCAATGCAACCTTGATGTTAGCTCTTCTCAATTTTATCAATTCTCAAATTATATGAGTGCATTATTATTAATATAAGAAAGCACAACCCTTTTATGCCATGGAGAAAATATAAACCAACTACTAACAGAAGAATATCCCACTAAGCAACAATCACAAAGAAAAGGTTCATGCCTATAGATGGACTAAATATCAAGAGGGACTGTGCATGTGTCTCTTTAAAAAATAATTCTATAACTGAAAAATTGTTATGTTTGAAGAATGTTGTGGAAAATCTGGAAGCACCGAAGTAATAGTCCTGTTAACATTCCTTTTCTTCAGTATTTGAGAAGAAAGCTTTCTCTTTGTTGTAATTGTTAGAATCTAACTATTTTGTTTTTGAGACTCTTTATTTCCATAGAATACAGTGGTATCTCTCAATTGCAAAAATATGTATTATCTAAGATACTAGAATATACATAAGTACGGAAAACATATCAAAATCTGTTAGATTTAATTATAAATGGGGTTCCAGTCTGTGGGAATGTAAATAATTCAAAATTAAACATTTTTTTCTCATATTGCCTCTGCTGTTCTTGTATTTCCATGAGGGTCCTATACAGGTGCAGAGTTGGAATTCCTCGAGTGTGAGATTCACAAAGCACATGATACTGAAAAACACAATCTGAATAGAATTATTTACAAAATTCCAGATACCTGGACTGGCAGTGTGACATAAGCACTGCAAAGTTTTCCATAAATCCTGCACAGGATGGTTCAGCAAATGGATGTGCATTATAAATATGATGCATTTAACTATAAATTTAACATTAGTCTTGTGGGGCTTATGGTGCTTTCACCTATTTCACCATCCCCATCTTGCTGTTGAATTTCTGCAGCTGTATTATGCAGTGGTAAGCTGTCCAAGTTGTCAGCATCTCCAGTATTATTTTGTCCAGATTTCAGTTGCATAATGCACAGAATTTACCATTTGCACATATAGTGATTAGTGATATTCTTCTAGTGCATGCTGCACCTTATATTTACATGTTTACAGTATTTACAATATAGATAATTGTTGAGTTTATCGATGGTATAGTACAATGAGTGTAAGGGGACTTATAGTATTAGTTGGAAATTTGGATGGATGTCACAAGATGAAGTTTAGAGTAAGAAGATGGAGATTAGAAAATAGTGCCTTAGAGAATAATGCTCACTTGCCAAAGGTTCCTGGGCTTCTTTAACTCCAGTGCCCTGGACCAGCTGGTTGCCACACCCACTCTCACATTCTGGACCTGGTGGTCACCAGTATGGGGGACCGCTGCACCATCCCCAGTGTGTGGCCATCCTTGGTGAGATGGTGAGATCTGACCACAAATCAGTCTCACTAGAAGTAACTATAACACAACCCCCCCACCCCCACCAGCAACAACTAGACTAAAAAACTTCTCTAAGGTCAATTACAACCACTTACATGACAGCATAAACATCATCATAGCCCTTCCCTCCACTGATGGAACAGTCACATATGCGGAGTTATACACCAATGCTTTATACAAGCACCTGCACAATTGTATTGACTCTGCCATACCTGATAGAACCAAAGCAAGATCTTCAAGGAAAATCTAACCTGCCTGGTGGACAACTGTCATTAATAGGCTATACAATAGGAGAAAGAAATTGCTGTCTAAGAGCAGGAAGGAATGGTTTCAAAACTGGAAACACTCCCTCCTCAACTTAAGCAAGCAAATAAGACTCCTATTGAAGTCCTCCAAAGCTAACTATAAATTCAAATTAGCTTCCCTAACTAAGGCTAGCCACAAGACATTCTTTATTTACATCCATAACCTCAAAGGTAAGGCTCAGATTTGTGCTGAAGTCATAGTTAATGGTACTACATATATAGAATCTGTGGATATACCAAACATGCTGGCTGACAGGTTCAGTGAAAACTTTTCTCCTCTGTCCCCACCACATATACCCCAAAGCATCCCTAACACCTGTCCCAACCCAGTATCTCTTAGTCTTAGGAACAGGTCTTAAATGCCCCCTCCAAGACCAAAAACACAGCCTCTATGGGACCAGACAACATCCCGGGCTGTGTTCAACATGGGTTAAAACAGGAATTAGCATCACTGTTGGGTACGCTTTTCAATCACAGCCTAAGCACTGGCTTTGTCCCAGTGGAATGAAAAACAACTACTATCATCCCTTTGCAGAAAGGGGGTGCATCCACAGACCTCAGGAACTATAGACCCATTAACCTGACCAGCCTTATCTGCAAGGCCATGGAATGACTCATCATGGACCATATTAACAAACATATAGGAACTCTCCAAACACTCAATCCCACCCAGTTTGGCTTTGTCAGGGGGAGATCATGTCTGTTAAACTTGGTGGACCTTTTTGAGATAGTCACCAAAACCCTAGACAAGGGCAAATCTGTGCAAATGGCCTACCTAGACTTAGTCAAGGCCTTTGACAGAATTTCCCATTCAGGCATCATTGATAAGCTCACTGATAGAACTCATAAGGTCAAAATAGGGGACTCCACCTCCTCCAGCAGACCCTTAACCAGTGGTGTTCCACAGGGGATCCCTACTGTTCAGAATCTACTTCTCCAAAGTACAGGCTGAAACTAAAGGTCTATGACTGACAAAGTTTGCTGATGACTGCACACTGGGAGCGATCATTGAAACCCCTAGTGATGTCAACATCCTGCAAAAAGCTCTTATGCAGACTAATGACTGTTGCCAAAGTCATGGTCTTAAACTCAATGCAAAAAATGCATTATCATCCCCTTTAGTAAGGGTGATGTTTCTGCAAACTACCACATCAATAGCAATGCCTTAAGCACAGAGTCAATGGTGTGAGATCTGGGCACACAGGTTGACATCAACCTTAACTTCGAACATCATGTCTTCACAATGGTAAGAAGAGCATTTTATATTGATCATCTCATAAATAAGGGCATTGCCTCCAGAAAGAAAAAGAGGTTATAACGCATCTGTACTCTTCCCTCATCAGGCCAATAATAAAGTACAATGCTCCATTTGGTATGTTCCTTTCCAAAATACTGCAGCAATTAAAGAGACCACAAAGGTTCCTTACAAAGAAAATTCAGGGTGTTCAAGATCTGTCTTAAGCAGACAAATTGAAATCATTGTCACTTTACTGTGTGTTGCACAGACTGCTCAGAGGTGACCTGTGCCTTCCATACAGATCAATCTCTGACCCAGCTTTAATGGAAATGCTGCACATTTGCAAGTCAAATGTCACACAGGTCACTAGCTCAAAGGACCTTAACCTGATATGTGACATCAACAGAACTTGCTCGAGAGACAGATTTGTCTCACAGAGGTTGCTCTATTTTTGGAACAAGCTTCCTATTCATGTTAAACAAAGCTCCTCAATGGCCCTATTTAAGCATAATTTGGAAGATTGGATTGGAAATTGGAAAGGGCAGCCACGGTGGTGCGGTGGTTAGCATTACCACCTCACAGCAAGAGGTCTCCAGTTCGATCCTCGGCTGGAGTGCCTTCTGTACGGAGTCTGCATGTCCTCCCTGTGGTTGCATGGGTTTCCTTCGGGTGCTCCGGTTTCCAACCACATCTCAAAGACATGCTGCAGGTGAATTGGACTCTCTAAATTGACCCTAGGTGTGAGTGTGTGCGTGTGTGTGCCTTCTGTGGAAGGTTGGGTGCCGGGCTGGCAACTCGACACTGTAAAACTTCACTGCCAATCATGAGTGGACAAGGTGATCCACTGTGGTGACCCCTAACCAGGAAAAGACGAAAGAAGAAGAAGGATGGGAAAATGGAAATTCGCCCTGGGGGTTTGGAACTAGACACCCTTGGAAACACTTGTTGAACTTGACTAGACTTGTAAGGGCCCTGGGGCAATTAGCCTAGAAATCTTCTATGATCTTATATGCTTGCAGCAAAATGGGACTCAATTAAAAAATGACCATTCCCATTTTACTCATACGTGATGCAACTTTAACCATATAAACTGGAGTGCATTAGTTGTTTAACTGAATTATATGTGAAGATCAACTTGTGCATTATATTCTTAACTCTCCTAAAGAGATGCAAACACAATATTCTATGAGTATCAGTGTTAATATTCTATGAAATTTGATAATTAGGACCTTTTGGTCATTTGCATATTCCAAAATTTACAGCACAGTGATACTTCATTAATATCATCACTTCCAAGCATTTAATTCCCAGGCCCATTATGTCCATGCAGTAAACATTTTAATACCATGCCTAGAATATCCCTTCCCTATTATCATATTGCACTCTTATCAAAGTATTCATGCATTACAAGATTTCACCAACAGAATTTACAGATTTATACACCCAACTTCCAAATATGGCTATATATTGACTTCCTTTAACAAAGCCAATTATCTTCCAGTTTCAGTCTTATCCTTCTTTCTCTTCTTTACATTTGCCTTTAGATTATTTCAAAATGGCTACTTCCTCTGTGTGAGCTGCATTCCAAGTCAAATCCTTCTCATGTGTTTTGAAAACACAGAATGGTGACATCTTTACACTAGAATGATGACCTTTGATAAAAACTAGTCTTGAAAAAAGCCTCTCCAAACGTGTTCCTTCTCACTGGAATTGGATCCATTCTAAACTGGAGGAAAGGAATACCTACTCATCCTTTAGACAACAACTCAAGAAACATCTCAAACAGCCATAGGGATACAGCTGCTTTGACACTGGACAAGAGTGTAAGTAATTTTTAATGCTAGTTTCTCTGGTACGTCTTAAGCAACAAAGTTCACAAGAAATAAATTACTCAAATTTACATTTGCATTAAATATTGTAAATTTGTTCAAAACTGTAAAAATGTTGTTGTACATAAGTATGTTCTAAATGTGAAACGTTCTTGGGGTTACCACTTTTCGCTGTTAGACATAGCTAAAGAATGTATCATCTGCTGTATATAGAGTCACAAATCAAATCTCACATACTATACGTGTACTTTTGCTCAGTCAAACTGGAGTATGTAAGAGAGATTGGACCGGATTCATGAATGGCTACACCAAGTGCAGTTACTGTATATGTGGTGCTGTGCACATATGATAACTCATTATTTTAATTTCACTAAAAGGCTCTACACTTAGTGCAGAACCTTAAAATAAGGGTAAAAAGCAGAATATACTAATGAAAGTGCAAGTAACTGAATTACATGTTAATGAACCAGTCCAATAAGCCTGAACTATTCATGTACCCTTAGTGCAGTCATTTTCCCTGAAATTCAAAAACCTTTGATTGCAGCCATGATTACACTTAAAAAAAACATGTTTGGGATTGCTGTTGCCTTCATTAACCTGTATGTGCAATAGGCTTTAACTCATTATGTCAGAATGACACCTTCACGTGCATCTGCAGTTAACTCCTACTGATGCCTCCAGGCATCAGATATTGCTTGTTCGTATTTGCATCAATAATTCCAAACCATGCTATGTACAAGTCTTTAAAAGATTTCTTGCTATAGCTTACACAATAGCAAACTCAACTGTGTTAAAATTTGACCTCTGTCTAGTGCAGGTAAATAAATATTAGCTGTTGTTTTTATGATATAAATTTATATAGATATAATTTTCATATTTTTCTATATATCTCAACAACCAAGTAACACAGGCAGAACTCCTTAGCCTCATATGAAAGCTTTCAGCTAGTTGAATAAAATGCTGCTAACAGTATGTATATAACTCGAGTGGTTGCTGAGATACTGTAAGTTGTTTACAAATTATTACAAATGTAATAGTTACTATGTTTACAGTGACTTATAAAATTCAGTTTAAGACCTAGATTCTAAAGAATACTACCACTATAAAAACAGTTTGTGCTCAAATGTTTGCCATGTATACTTCTTTTATAACCCTGATGTTTCCAGAGATCTGAATATTTGTTTAAAATGTGAGGGCATAATTTGATTCTGTCAAAAGGCTTAGGCTCCACCCATTGGAAGTCACAATGCAAACTTCCTAAGCTCCATTGGAGTGAATGAGTTAATTCAATTTTCTGCTGCTGCTATCAGACCTTGGCCAAGAAGAAGTGGGTGTTTAGACTCCAGCTGACCTACCATGGACTACATGACAGAGAAATTGTAGAATGATACCAAGTGGACAGGGAAACACTAGAGAAAATATGCACCCTCTGCCGCCTTCACCTGAGACCTGAGGGAAATTGTGGAGAACCCATTCCAGTATAAACAAAGGTATGTGTAGCTTTATCTGTACTATATATAGGTACTTTCCAGAGACCCACAGGTGGAATATAGGAGTGACATAGGCCTTGGCTTCTAGAATATTACATTAGTTTCTAAATGCAATGCTACAACATGTAAGGGAGCATTTCTGTTTCCCATGCACAAGAGAGAAAAGAGAGCATGAACCATGCAGGAATTGATGCAGTATAATACTTCCCTGAAGTTTTGGGGGCATAGATTGCACACACAGAGAAATAAAAGCCCCAGCAGATGAACAGGGAATGAGGTGCATTAACAGGAAAGGGTACCACTCTATAAACTGTCAGGCTGTCTGTAATGCCCAAGGGATCATTTGCAATGTCTGTGCAGCTAACCCAGGCAGTTTTCATGGCATACCTGTAAGCTGTACACAAAGTTTGCTAGGGGTAAATTTCTACAATGGCATCTAGTGGGGGGATACAGGTTATGCACTGGAACCTTGGATCATGACACCCATGAGAAACACCCCCCCTTCCGAGCAAGGACACAACAATGATGAGTCCACACTCTCTGAGGGTAATCACTCACTCACACTGTCCTAACATCTGCTGGAGGTGTTATGAGGGACAGTGCTATACCTGTATGCGTCAATATCAATAATACATATGGCACAATCCGCATTGCAACTAATCATATCCATGCCATTAATGTCTTCAAACACCTATGTATGTAGCATGTGCACCACCAGAACATGTAGCAGACATGCATCTGGTGTACCAACTTGATTGGTGTTCCGCACTATCAGTCATGTTTATGCCACAAAAAGAATACCTAGGTATGGCCAATAAGCTGTCTGATGGCTCACTGTTACAAAGGTGTTACACTTCAGTTACGCATTAGTGGAAGATGTGTAGGGAGGTACATGAAGAAGGGTGCATTGTACTCAGTTATTGCTGTGATGAAGCCTGGGAACTATGGAGATATTATGACCTCTGATGTGGATGTGGATATCCTTCACATACTCAGTACTTATGTTACATACAAGGGAGTATTCAGCACTGTGACCGCTTGCTGGTGGATGTTCCAATTACCATCTACCCCAGGACACAGGTCACATACCTATTGGTCTGATAATAGGATGTGATGTAGACATTATACTTGGGTTGTGTGTTTGTTTTCCTGCTGTAACAACCCCCCCCCCCCATGTTTTCTTGTCATTGCAGGTGTTGTTATGACTGTGGCAGCAGTCTTTGGTATGTGTAATGTGTTTATGTATTATACTATTACCACAGTTGGAGTCAATGATTGCCCACAGTCTGTAGTTCTTCAGGCACCTGTTTGGACATAGGATGTGATCTGTGATGTCCATCACTTAACTAACAGACAGGAAAAGGCCTAGCAGACAGCCCTGATGTATGGACCTTATCACTGGACCTGAGATATAGGTCACTTCACACATTTCAACATAGTAAGATGTCACATATGTGATGCATTGGTCTACCCACTTGGTGATATAGCCTTTTATGGCCACATCTCACAGTGTTGATTGAATACCTCAGTGCAGATTTATGTCAAATTACTTGACCTGGTCAAGTTCCACAAGATGATAATGTTGTCATCATGCATGCCCTCGATGACCTGTTTGAGGAGATCTATCAGATGAAACAGACATGATTTAGCATTAACAACTCCTACAGGTCTGTTGTACATGGCCAGGATATTACTAGTGTCCATGTAGAAAAGGTCCGTGATGACATGTTGGTCTACCTCACAGTTGAAGAGAGTCAGGATGTGTCTATACATGCATACATCAGGTGCTGTCCCCCCAACTCAGATGGATTCATGTTGATATACACCCTTCTACTGCAACATAGCCTATGTGGAGGGTGTTTTGAAGTGTGTATTCAACCGTATCAGGAAGGTATATGTGCTCAGTCATGCCATAGGTGATCTGTGATGTCACAGCTCACTGATTTTGTGTGATAGGCCTGGATTAAGGTAAGACAGTACTTACTGCCTATTGCTATCTGGCCTAGGGTTTTAGCACAATCTTCCATGCCGGTATGTATCATTGGGAAACTCTCTCTGCTGGGGATTAACCCTTACATCAATAGATGGGTAATCAATTAGCTCAATGGCAGAACAAATACTGTTAAAGTTGCTGAATCAACATGTACCATTGGAGTTCAGGCTAAAGTATATGGCCTTTGGCTTACTACGTTTACTAATTATTACATATTGGGTGCAATCATTGAATCCACCAATGATGATAATATACTACAGGAGGAGTTAACACAGACAAATGATTGGTGACAAAGGCACATGATCTACAAATAAATGTAGAAATGTTGCCCTTCTGAAAAATGGAATTCCATGCTAATTACAGCACTGACAACAGTCCTGCTATGCTGAAAGCCATGGGAACACATTTAGATCGCAATCTGAACTTTGACCACCAAGTGTCCACATAGATATTGAGTGTTGTGTACATCATAAGTCACACCATCATATTCAAATCATAGGATTGTTTGGCAACACTGTACTTGAACCTCATCAGAAAACTAATAGAGGATAATGCTATATTTTGCATGCAGCTTATCAGACACACGCAGCAGCTACAGAAACCACAGGCTTTTCTCATCAAGGAAACACAGGACTTACAAACCATGCCATGATGTATATGGCTAGACTGAAATCCATGTCACTGTAATCTGTATCTTATAGGATGAGGTGATCTTAGCCTGGCCTCTAAGCCAGTCTCTGACTGTGCCCTGGTGGGAATAGTGCATATTCACAAATTAGATATAGCTGATGACATCAGCAGTGTCTGTTGAGGAGAATATGATAATAACAATGTCCCACATGCTGTTGTAAAAGGCTATTTGTAATGTCAAACAACAGCACAAACACACATACACAGTTGACTGCAATGAGAATAGAACCCCTACCTATCTAAGTACACAGACTATAAAACATAGTACATTATGCAAGTGCCACAACTCAAGTCTGAATTGGAGTGCCTCAGACAACACTTTACAGCTGATGACAGCAGCAGTGTCTGTTGAGGAGAATATGGCAATAACAGTGCCTCACATGCTAGTTTAAAGGGCTCTCTGTAATGTCAAGCAAGAGTACACACACACACACACACACACACACACACACACACACACACACACACACACACACACACGTGCACACATAAACACACACACACACACACACACACACACACACACACACACACACACACACACACACACACACACACACAGTTAACTGCAGTGAGAACAGAACTCCTACCTAAGTACACAGACTACAGAACTCAGTTCTTTACACAAATGCCACAGCACAAGTCTGACATATACAAGACTGCAAGTGAACTTATAGTGGATGATAACAACAGGCCAGGTTGGAGAGAAGATGTTAGGAGGCCTGCATTAAATGGGTGTGTAGGCATATGCATGTATCAAAATACTGTCAATCCATGGCTTTGGAGCAGTAACTGTATGATACACAATTTTATTTGTCTGCGTAGACACACACACACACACACACACACACACACACACACACACACACACACACACACACACACACACACACAGTTGACTGCAGTGAAAACAGAACCCCTACGTATCTAAGTACACAAACTATATACCTCAGTACTTTATGCAAGCACCGTGGTACAAATCTCACTTTTACAAGACTGTAAGTCAACTTTAGTCGATGACATCAGAAGGCCATGTTAGAGAGAAGATGTTGGGAGGCCTGCATGAAATGGATGTTGAGGGCTGTGTAAGTAGCAAAATACTGTCAATCCATGGCATTGCAGCAGTAAATATAGGATACACAATTCTGTTCTATCTAGACACACAGACACACACACACACGCACAGACACACACACACACACACACACACACACACACACACACACACACACACACACACACACACACACACACCAATTGACTGCAGTGAGAACATAACCCCTACCTAAGTACACAGACTACAAAACTCAATACTTTATGCAAGCACCATGACACAAGTTTGACTTATATAAGACTGCAAATCAGCTTATAGTGGATGAAATCAGCAGGCCATGGCCATGTTAGAGAAAATATGTTGGGAGGCCTGCATAGGTTCATAGTTTCATCGGTTCATAGGAGGTTACTAGACTAAGGGCCCTAGGGCATTTACAAGCCTAGCTGTGTAAAAACACAAGTACCCTTATAGAGCATAGTTAGATGGTAATTGTTAGCAGAGTAATTTTTGTGAGCATCACTGATTGGCCCTATCCATGAGGGACATAAGTGCCACCCCAGGGGTGAATTTACAATCACCCATCCAGTTGTCAAGGTTGCACTTGAATAGGTTCATTGGGGAGCAGAGCTTCGAACACAGTGGGATCCTATTACAGAGGATTTTCAATTGCTGAGAGATATATCTGTCTCCCCAGCATGTTCTGTTTATGTCACAGGCTAGGTTGAGATCCCTGGAGCAAGTTATTCTTGTCCCATTTGATGAGCAGATGCCTAACATTTCCAGTAGGTCAGGACCTGTGAGTGCTCTCTAGGTCAGGCATAGGTCACCTCTCAGCAGCCTGCATGACACTCAGTATAGTGACAGGTCTTTCAGTTTTTCCATGTATGTCATGTTTCGGAAGCCCTGGATTCTTCCAGTCACAAATGTCTTTGTTTTCTCCAGTTGCTGCAGGTATCTGGTGAGGTATAGCTAGAAGGGAGCATTGTACTCAATTAGTGGTCTGATAAGGGCAAAGTACAGCAGAGCTATGACCTCCCTGGTCTTGGATGTGGTGGCCTTATTTATGAGATGTGCAATGTAGAATGTGTGTCCCTCCACTATGGACACATAGTGATTGAAGTGTAGATTGCTATCAACATGTGTTCCCAAATCTCACAACACTGTGTTTGAGCTTAGAGGGGTTGCTATGTATATCATAATTAGCAGAGGTATGTCATTGCCAAATGGGACAATGAGGCACTGTTTGCTTTAAGTTTCAGTCCATCAGTTTGACACCAAACATTTGTCTGTGTCAGCCCCTTCTGTGATATGTTATCATCACTGGGGGACTCTAAATGACTGTGTCCAGTTAACAGTCATCTGAAAACTTGGTAAACCACAGGTCATCAACCTTTGCCTGTGCTTCAGAGAAATAGTTTCCAAACAGTTGAGGGCAGACCACAGAGCCTTGTGGTAGTCCACTGTTAAGTAGTCTAGTGGTGGAGGTGCAGTAGCCAACTTTGACAGTGTGTGTTCTGTTGGTAGTCTATGGGTTAATTCCCAGATGGGAGATTTTCTCTATGATACATGAATGGGGGATAGAGTTAAAGGCCTTGGATAATTCATCATAGGTGATATGTTTTGTTATCCCTCATCCAGGTCTTTGGGGTCAGTATCAAAGAAGTCCACTATGGTTAATAAGCAAAATTTACCCTTGATAGAACCAACATGGGCTGTGTCAAGTGTGCTGAAGGTCACCTGTATCCCTGTGGATAAGATCCATGCTGATTCCATCCCTAGCCTTGCTTATAAGGCTTTTTAGGGTTATGGTTAATAGTTCTAGTTCTGCATGTTACCAGATTGATGTGCATTGCATATCACACAGCACTGGATATTAATTTCTGTAGTGTGTGGAAAAAAATACTGAGACACCTGGGTTGCAGTGCATGGGGGGAGCCAACATGTGGCTGTATTATAAATATGTGACATATTGTTAGATAGGGCCTTCAGTCTGTTATGTTTCTACATGTAATTTCATGTCATAGACAGGAAATGGACAGTAAACAGCAGTAATACACAATAGTATTTACTTTTTCATAGCATGCTGAGCAGTGGGTTTGTGTGACAGTTGACAAAGTGTTTGTCATACAAGATATACATTTCCAATACTATTGATGTTTGTACATAGCTAAGCAGTGCACAAAAGCGAGCCATATTGCTAAAGTCTGAGAGTTAGTATTGAGGGTATAAAGCACATTTGCTGCTTAACTGACTCTGTGGCAACAGGTTTAAATGCAATGGCATGCTTCTTTATGAGCCCAGCTGATACTGGGCTCGAATCCAGGTGTATCTAATAATACTTTTAAATAAATGTTGCTAATGCAGTGACATGCATTCTTTATAGTGCATCTGTTACTGTGTGTTGGCATAGCACAGGAGATTTAAGAGGCATTGTGTGGAGGTAACTGCAACATTTTGCCACCGTTCACCGTCGCTGTGCATGGGAGCGTGATGCATATCTTTGCCCAAACATGGAGCTCATTAAGTGAAGGATCCATTGCTTTTTCTGCTACTTATGTGTGTTGTGTGTGATTCTATTTTTTGAATAGAATAAAGTGGTGAAAATGGGGTAGATAGGAAAGTGGTAAAATGGGGAGAAAACAGGGTGAAGAACAAACAGAAAGTAGTACAGGAATATGCAGGAGGAAGGTAGGAAAGAACAATAGCTATCCATTTCTTTAACAGTGTAAAGTGAAAATATGTGTAAAACGTTAACAGAATTTGGCCTGCTATCTCCACAAACAGGGGTGACCACAACACAATCATTCATGTTGCACATCCAATTGGACTGAATCAAGTGTGTCAAGGAGACACATGTACAAAATGGAGAGCCATGTGTGGGAAAGTTTATTTTTTGTGGGACAGATGTCCAGTTATTTTTTTATTTGAGAGAGAGAGAGAGAGCGAGAGGAATGTTGAGGAAGGGGGAAAGGTATGTCTGGGTTAGATAAGCTGGGTAGGTGAGGAAGCAATTCCAGACAGACAAGACAAACAAGAGAAGAGACAAGGACGGTGATGGACACAAAAGGTTGGGGACACCATGTTTGGGGTGAGGGTGGGGACAACTCAGGCCCATGGCCATCAAGCTTGGAGACAGTGAGAGTCTTCACCCACTGGACTGCCATCACTGTCATCTTACTCTGCTGGTGGCTATAGTGGTTGATGTTCCATCCTCCTCCTCTTCATCCTATGGAACATGAGTTAGAGCAGCCTCTCCATCCAGCATGAGGGTGATGAAATCATCACCTCCACTACTGCTCCCAGATGGTATCCACTGGACCAGCTGCTGGGGCAGGACTACCTGAGGGACAGGTAGTGCAGGGGCACCAGAGCCAGTGCTGCCAGGTTGGCTCACAGACATTTTGGCCATCAGTGCTGGAGCTGGTGGAACAGGGGCAGTCTAATCTACTGGGGCTGGCCTACCTGCTGTGCTGTGGAGCATTTAGTGATGTGGTACATATGGATGATTTGGACACATTTTGATGACATATAATAAAAATAAAAAAAAAAAAAAAAAAAAGAGAAAGAAAGAAAATAAAAATATTTTTAAAAATAAAATAAAAATAAAGAAAAATAAAAAAGAGAGATAAGGGTTGGGATGAGAGGAAAAAAGAGATAAATCACCATATGTGACATATAATGCATTAATACAGTTATACAACTCTATAATCTTAATTACATTTAAGTATATCTCCTAACAGATGCACACTATACTACAGATTGCTGAAAGTAATCATTGAAATGTACATATATTGCACATACACATGTTCCAGTTATACAGATTACAGTTTACAGTTTACACTAGGACATTTGTGCCACTAGTATAGAATTTTTAATTTAATGTACATATTACTGAAGAAATAATATTTTATAATTGTGAATTGTGGTATTTAAACCGCAATCACTGAGTAAAGTCTAACATTGGACTCTTCCAATTGGTTAGTGCCACAGACTAATGCATGCATACTTGCTTTTACAGTTGGGATATGTATGCTCAATTTGATACAACCCTATAAAAGACAAAAAAAGTTGTCTTTAACTTTTAATGCTACAATAATACTTCTCTTCTGCTGCATACATACCACTTGCTTCCCCGAGGCTCACCAATCTAGCCTTATGAGCCCAGACATTAAACTCCTGATCTCTGGCAGTTGGGCAAAGAGCACAAAAGAGCAGAAGAGCATTATGCTTACCAGTCTTTCCTATATTAAGCTTTCTAAGTCTTACAAGTACTCTCTTTAGTTGATACATGCACAGCTGTGGGATATCTGCAGTCCTACATTCCTCCAACTGAAGGTTGAGAGTATCCATCTTTCTCTTCTGTAGGTCATTAAAATGATGCCAACATTGATCTTCAGTGCATGGGATACTAGTGGCACGGGATAAAGCCTGGGCTAAACTATTCCATGCCTCAGACCTGTACTGGGGGCCAAAGTAGTCCCCCCGCAGAAGTCTTTGGCTGTGGTACTTTACCAGGAATTCAATGAATATCCCAGATTTCTGGACATACCACCTCTGTGCCCTAAACCTGGCACCTTCCCCACTAATACCAGTCATGTCTATCAGTAGACCTAGAGCAATGGAGACTGATGCTTTCTCAGCAATTCCATTTATTGGGTTTACTAGAGTGTGCACACCCAAAGAATGCATTTGTGTGATGGTTAGCAGAGAGCAGCAGTGCCAAGCAGTGAGGAATTAAACAATTGCAGTTAAAAGGTTAATGTGGCACTTGGTCTTAGTTTGGGGGTGTCTACTGATGTAATCTGGAAATACATACTGTAAATTGGAAGGTAACTGTTAGGTGAGTTAGGTTTGCAGACATGCATTGGGGGCATAAATATAATGACCTGCCACTGAGAAAATTGATTTTTACACTCTAGGAGTCAAACCTAGGCACAAGGGACAAAACAGTTTCTCCACAGCCTTGATTTTCCATATTTGCTACAGAAGAAGTGCTTCTCAGACATAGTAAGGAATCATATATAAATACAGGTAACAGTATGAGCTGTTACACATGTATGTGTGTGACCTGAAAAGGTTATTGTGTATAGAGGCATGAGCTGTTACACATGTATGTGCGTGACCTGACAAGGTTATTGTATATAGAGGCAGTTGTGCATGTGTGTTAGGAAAATGTGAAGCCCATGCAACTCCAGATAGCAGAATTATACTTACAGAAATGTAGTACATGGTATACACTCAATCATACACCTGATAACACAATAATGGTGTCTTATCCCTCATACATATAATTAATATCAGCTTCACTATCTAAAGTTTATAAGTGATAGTGAATATAATGGGAAGTGGAACAACAGTAAAAGTTTATGGAATATCCTGTGTTAGAACCCAAGACCATGTGGATTGCCATCCTACAATTACACCAGTTGACACAAGAAAGTTGAAATAACAGTTGTCTATGTTTCTGTTCATTGCTATAAAATGCAATGCCACAACAGTAAAAAAAAGGTTGCACACCCTGTACTTGAACCCAGGACCATCTGTACTCCACTTACACCTGCTGCCACAGGACTAGTTACATAACATTCACTAATTTAGTAATCATTCCTAAGATATATTTGTTAACCTGCTGCACAACACAGCTTAACAGGTTTGCATGGTACCCAGTAGAATGAATTGAATGTATCCAGTTTCTATTTTTGGCTGTCTGAGTCCTGTCTGCAAGTGTTCTGTCTGCTTCCTGAGTGGTCCAGTTGTCCAGTTTGCACACTGCCATGATTAACACAAATGAGATAAACACAGCCAAACCCTCCATTCATTTTCTCCATTCCTGTGATTGTGCTAAGCATAAAAAAAATTAAACAAAACAAGACAGAAAAGGAAAAAATGACAAAAAGGGGACAAGTAGTTGAAATAAGGAAACTCAATCTATGACATACACACTAGAAAATGATGGTTCACTTGAAACATGTCTATATAGATTTGCATTTGAACTGTCACTGCAATGAGCCTTCAGAACACAGGATGGGTGCCTTAGCCCTCTTTTCTACACAAACAACTTTGCAAGGAGCTGAAATAATTCTACACACAACCAACTGCAACATCATCTATAGTACTATCAAACCATGCAACTGTTATTTGTACATTTATTATTTTTGGATGTAGTGCACTTAGTAATACATAACCTGTTATGATTATTTAAATATACAGCTCTGTCTTACCTCTCTGTGTTTATTGGTAAATCTTCAGTTATCTGACCAGTAATCTGATATATGCAGTCTGTAAGCCATTCTATATCTTTGGCCTGAAAATGTCTGAGAATATTAACTGTAAATAATATCATATGAAGTTGTCAACAAATGAAGGGCAGGTTGGATGTTAATGAACATGACCTTTGAATTCTGTGCAACTTACTTACATGTCCAGCCTTACATCTAACACTTTGTAGGTCTGACCTGACACACCCACTGAATGTAAGGCAGCCTGCAGTATTGTTGTGTTTTCCTTTTCCCAACCAGTAATCATTCATAGTTGTAATCAATTAAAAACAAACACTGAGGGAGTGCCTGCACTATTTTTGCATCTCCTACACTGAGCCAAGTATTTGGGGTCCAGCAATTCTAATCAGTTCACACATCATTTGCATCTTCAGTGTACTAACAGTCCTGAATCTATACCATATTCAAAAGCAATTGTGTAGCTAGGCAAACTGAAGGTGAGGAAACTTGTCTATGTAGAGAAGACTGAACATATGCTATTACTTTGGGATATATCTGCACAGAGGATTACTGAACTTCAGAAGGTATGCTTGCATTTTGTCAGCTACATACTGCATATGCTGAAATATAATTCTGAAGTAAAGGCTTTTACACTTTTATTTGTATGCATTAGTTAGAAGTGTACATACTGATTCCATAGACATGTTTATCAAGACATTTCACAGTTATGCATGTTTGCCAATACTTTAACATGGAATGCTCTCTGATAAATATGTACAAATGTTTCAGGGACAGTTCATTTGATAGCACTTTTAGCCTTTCAAATATGTTTTTTAGCAAAATGTGGCATTTGCCTGTTCTTTGGGGGGGGGGGGCTGCATTTCTGTTATGGCACAGACAAGCATATGTTGCTATTGGTATTCTTCTTTTTTGCATCCAGCCTATTGTTCATATTTCACATCTCTAGATTGTTTTATGTTTCTCCAGTGGATAATACTGAGATACTACCTTTGCTGTTTTATTTTGGAACAATTATTTTGTAGTTATATAATACTTATGTGTATTAGCTTTCTATTGTTTTTAGGACACCTAGGAGTATGCCACCCAGGCATGTCAATCCTTGAAGACCACCCTCCACTGATGCTGAAAATCAAGTGATAGTGGATGCTTTTCGGCAACATGGTGCTTCCTGCTTGAAAAGGGGTGGGGAGATATGGCACAGAGAATGCAATTTTAGTAGAAGATTGTGGATGATGTTAATGCCATGGGAGGACATATAAGCAGGTGTGCCATAGTGCCACTGACATGATCACAGCTGCACGGAAGACAGCAGCTGCAGTGGGCCATGATTGCATGGGTACCACTGGAGGCCTTGTTATGGAGCCACTACTAACACCAAATGAAGAGTTACTGTCTACTGTCAGGGATCAAGACAGCTCCCAGAAAAATGCAGAACAGCATGTACTCAATGTCAATGCAACAATTTCAGGGACAACAAGCATGTCCCAGGAGGAGCTTTCAGATAGTCTTTGGTACCTCAGCTGTTGAATATTGCTGTATAGTAAAACAATTGAAATCAATACATCACTTCTGTGTCACAAGAATTTTTTTGTGTGTGGGGGGGTGAAGATTGCTACAGTTAACAATACATTCAGAATGATTAGCTTAGGTTGGAGTTGTCAGCCAAGTTTGTGTTGAGTGTATAGTTAATGGACATATTAAGGGGTAAAATTATTTCTGCCATGCTACTATTAATTGTGATAATGTTGCCCTTACCTTTTGCTTAACTTCTTATGGGACGATCTGGTTTGCAGATGGTAAGCCAACCATTTTTATGTCAGTACTGATGAGCAATTTAAAGAAGTATTTACTGTGTGGATGATGATGTCAAGACTGTTGTGTATATTGCTATATTGTCTGCAATACTGGCACCACTGTTAGTTTGTTAGTGTATATTGGACTATAGTAGTATAGATATTAATTTTTTCCTGTGTTTGTAGCTATTTATCACAGGTGATCCTGACAGTGTAAGTGTGGGACCTCTACCACCTGATGTCAGTGTATCAGTGGACTCTGATGATGATGATGGTGGCCAAACAGAGGCACAGTCAGGGGGTATAAAATTTGAATCTGACACTGAGTTTGACATACTGCCATCCCCTGCAATTCCAACAGACACAGCCAGTAGGCCTATGCCTACCCATTCCAGTGAGCCCTCAGATATTATATAGGTGGAGGGCAAGGCTATAGATCAAGGAAGTGTGGTTACTGTGGCTTCTGTGTCTGTTGACTCTGGCTGTAACCAAAGTGTAGGCAAGGTGCCATGCAGGAGGGTTGTTAGTAGTGATCAGAGGAGGCCTGCTGTCCCTCCTTCACCTGATCCAGGTGTCTCTTCCAAAAATCAGTGTATGTTTAGTGCCATTATGGAGGTACAAGCATGTTCCCATAGGTGCTCTAGACAAATGCTCAGGATTGTAGATGTGGCACAGGCTGACATATGTGACTACCTCTGTGTTTCTGATTCAATGGCTCAGATGAATGCTACATTGGAATGAGGGGTGTCTGTGATAAAATGAGGGGTGTCTGTCATGGAACAAGCAGTGTCTGTGATGGAACATCTGCTGGGAGGGGGAACAGCATCCTTGTGGGCATAGGTCAGCCACATCATCTGCTGTTAGCCAATGTGGCCATACCAGAACATGCTCCCGCAGTGGCAGTACTTCCACTGCTCCATCAGTGGGTGAGCTGTTTACACCTAGACATGGTCACCATGGGGTCATGGTCCTGGGCAACCCCATGAAGGGAGCTCATCCAGCAGACATCAGCCACATTCAGGTAGCAGCAGTGCATCTCACCGTGAGTGTGGATGTGCCAGTGCAACTCCTGGCAGACCCAGTTCTCATGGTTGAAAACAACAACAATGAACTGCCACCTCTACCATGCATGGCTCACACCTGTCTGACTACAGATATAGAGCTAGCAAAGTGCTTGGTTGTGTTCATGCAGACACACACATCAATTTCACCTGGGGAGATCCCTACTGACACACACACAACAGTTACATGGTTCAGCCATGCAGCTTATAACTCATTTTGTCTTACTGACCATTTGTTGGTTTATCCAAATGTCTGCCTGTTTCTCTTTCTTACTAACACATACTCACCTACCTTTTGCGTCAGCCTAGCCCCCCCCCCCCACACACAACACTGTGCAAGTGATGATAACTGTGCCATATCCCTCTTTTCTATCTTTTGGATTTACCAATCAGTAAAAACTAAGAGAAAATTCTAGCCAAGCTAGAATTTCCACTGAGTGACCCCACAAACCTCTTGTATTAGAGGCACATGAGATATATGCAAATGACTCTTATGAGCATCAGGTATTTCAGCTATATGGCGATTCTAAAGCCCATGACTTTTTTCTTTGGTAATGGCTGGGTATAACAGCCCTGTGTTTCTAATGCTTAGTCAAACAGTCCACTTGTGCTGTGCTGAAGAGGTCATAACAAGGCTGAATCATGCATGTCTACAGCTATTGGGGTTTGGCTTTATTGGCCTGAATTTTTCCATTAAATGGCTTAAAGAGAAAAAAGTCATGGGCATTCAGAATCGCCATATAGCTGAAACATCTGATGTTCATAAGGGTCATTTGCATATATCCCATGTGGCTCTAATGCAAGAGGTTTGAGGGGTCACTCAGTGTCCCTAGTTTTTTACTGACTGATTTTTCTGTGTAACCCTTTCACTCATTTTCTTAGTATGCTTTGGATTTAGGGATACATAAGCTTTTGTGTCTGATGCTCAGGGTGCATAGCTTACTTAGTGCTTAGTATATCTGCATTTGTGGTGTTGAACTGGTAATTGTACCTTTGACTTATATTGGCCTTAGAAAGTTAGACAGTTGATAGTATCAACATTTCCAAACTTTATTGTGAATGGTCTTGTGAGGGCTGTGAACTCTGAAACTGCAATGCATATTATTACTTTCTAACTTCTCTCTTAAGGTAATTTCTGTACAAATCTCCCACCTTTTACTTGCTTACAGTACCAAGTAATGAAGTACAAGGATATGTCACTCATTCATAGTGCACAATTCACTCCAGGTTCAAGACTTACCTTGTAAATGCAGCAGCTGCCATGGTTTTAGTTCAGGGCTGACCCTGCCTGATGCAAGCAGTATACACCAAATACATGGGGAGGTAAAGGTTGTGAGAGTTGTGTGGCATCAATGTTAGTATATGTATGGTGTAGGAGGAAGGTTTTAAGCCCTTAGGGGGTGAGTGAGTATGCTATGAATTGTCTCTTAGCCAGTGCAAGGGAATATTGAGCACACCTACAGTACATCTGCCTACACCCACAGCGGCTCATGGTTCCCATTCTGACTCCTCATCTGCATGTGGCTGCTCTGACCTTGGCACTGGTGATGGGATGTGTGCTCCTTACCCTTGTTGATCTTGCTAAAGCTGTTTTCTCATGATGATGTTGTGTAATATGGCACATACTGTGAATATTTCAGTACATGTCTATAGATTGTACTGCAGAGCTCCCCCAGATGTATCTAGGCACTGGAACCACGACTTCAGCAGCCCAAACACACACTCTATGATATTTCTGGTTTGAGCATGTGCCTCATTATGGTGTTCTTCTCAGGGTGTGTGTGCATTTCTGATGAGTGTCATCAGCCACAGTTCCAATGCATAACCTGCATTTTCCAGTAAATGACCCTGTAAGATCCCCTTCAGTAAACATCTGATACAGTTGTGAGGTGTGCCAGATATAAGTTGTGGTAACTGCTAGCTTGGCTAGAATTTTCTCTTAGTTTTTACTGATTGGTAAATCCAAAAGATAGAAAAGAGTGATATGGCACAGTTATCATCCTTTGGCATTACACACAACTTGACAGTTAACAGAGTGGTCACCCTTTCTGTTTAAGTAAAGCCTACCCTGTTCCCCAGGTGGTGCCTTAATATCTATATGTGTGCAATCTATGGCACCCAGTAGTTTATGATAGTGTGCTGCAGGGTAGAACGCCTGCATATTTCTGACCCTATCCTCAGGAATACATAGAAAATATATGTGGTCACTGGTGTGTTGGAGCATAACATTCAGGAATCGATAAAGGATCCTGGATGCTAATGCCTGTGACAACCTCAGCATATCCCTTGTTGGTCTCTGAAAGGTGCATGTAGCTAAGATTCTTAATGTTACACATACTTTTGTCTCCACTGTAATGGGTTCCCCCCTCAGTTTGCCTGGCTCTGAGTTGAGGACAACAGAGGTTGCAGAGTTCCTGTAATGTGTCTCTATCCACCCTGTAGAACTCTACAATTTTCACATTATGTAGATTATGATAAGTTAAATGAGGTTTGAAAACTCTTATTCTTCTTGGCATAGGTCTATTCACAGCAGAAGCATAGATGCCAGCCTGTTGCACATATAAATGAATTAAAGCAACAACAGCCCCTAACATTGTTTTTATATAGACTCCTTCCCATAGCTGTACTCCAATAGGTTTTGTAATTCACAGGGAAAACCAGCACTGAGTCTACATATTTGATTTATAGCTTGTTGAATATCTTCTCCATGTTAGATTGGTTGATTAGTATACAGTTCAGCTACTTATGCTATAATTAGCATGCCACAGTAATCACTTTGCATGGGGGTGTACGCCTCTTACTGAATCCAAAATGGTACTCTACTGACATGTATCCACTGTAACTGGACCGTGTAGGCTTTATTGAATTTGGTTGAATATGTATCGGCGCAATGCAGTTCATATGGATAAAAGGAAAGAGGAAAGCTATAAAAAATTGGAGACTGATAGTGTGGAACAATGTCAACTATAAGATATTTATGAAGGTAATAGAAAATAGAATAGAAAGTAAAGTAAATAAGTTATTGAATGGAACAATTCTTGGAATAAAAGGGAAAGAGATTCAAGAACATTTAATGGTTATAAGAGAAATGGTAGAAGGTGTGATGGACAGAAAAGCAGAATCTAAAATCTTAATAGCAGATGTAAGTAAAGTGTTTAATAAGATCAGTGGCGGCTGGTGACTTCAAATCACAGGGGGGGCTGCAGGTGACAGCTGAATGGGTGGCGTCAAGGGGCAGGGGTGTGGTCAACCAGAAAGGGGAGGAGCTATGCACAAAACCACAAAAAAACTAACTTTAATTAAATACGCTGCCCTGGGTGGCAAACCATCATTATGAAAGTCCAATCAAGACAAAAATAAGTGTAGAAGAATAAAAATATTTCAATGCATTGGCTGCATGACAGCTTACTTAATATCTAGATGGAAACAAAAGGTTGTGAGGCATGAAAAAATAAATTACTTTTTAAATACATTACTGGAATGCCAGTCAAAATCAAGTATAAGAAAAACCAGAAGCACTCAACTCAAACCACTTCTCCTTGCACTGCAGTTCTAATATATAATATATTCAGCTTTATTAAAGTACCAAGTAACATGCTGAAAGTAGAAATCTATGTGATGCCCCCACTTGTAAAAATGTTTCTTATCCAAAAAAGACCTGCTGCCTGACAACTTGTTTCATGGGGAAAACATGATAAAAGTAAAAAATGAAAAGCAAACAAGAAACAAGCTCAAGATACATTGCTTAAAGGATTACTGTACAGGTTATGGACCACACATGATTGGCATTCTGTTTAGTTTACGGGTAAAGTCTGTAGAGATGACTGGAAGTCTCCAACAAGTGTAATGAGCTTTTTAAAATAATGGAATCCTGTCCTTTAATACCCAAGGCTTATACATTATCTAGTCAAGTATTCTCTGCATGGCAACAACAGAAAGGCTTTCAATGTTGGCAATTCTTTAACAGTATGCTTATTAAAGCTTACTTGCATCTTACGATCTCAGACAAGCTTACCTTATGGTCATTAAAGCATTGCTACTTAAACACAGAGCAACAGGCACTTTGAGTAATAAGCATAAATCAACAGTACAAAAATATGACAGAAACCAGACCATTCTGCAAAATCAAGGACAGATGAAAAGCCACTGTAGTACTTATGCAGTGTGTCCTCCCCATCCAAGGTAGATACAACTACTCCTTGCCTTGCTTGGACACATCCAGAGTCACTGCATGGGGGAGTGGGGTGCAACAAGCATGTCACAATTTGAAATCTCTCTGGCTGACTGTGATGGCCCTGACACATTTGTCATACCTCTCAACCTCAAGAGCAAGAAATCTGGACAAAGCCATACACAGAAGTGGGACAAAGGCCCAAAAATAAGGACAATTTTTAAATATTGCTCTAATAAACTTAGAAAGATAATAGAATAGGTCTTGCATTAGTATAAATTTTCTGAAGGGTATAAAATCTGAAACTCAAATGTCTGTCATTTTCTAACTTCAGTCTTTAGTGAATTGTCACTAATTTGCCAAAAACACAATTTTATGAAAAATGGACCAAAATGTGATGCAAAAATATAAAATAGACACACAATACAGCTGCTACCTGTCAAAGAAGGGACACTTTAATATTAGTACTGCTACCTTGAGCAGCTGACAAAATAAAAGAATCTACATGCATTTCAAGTAATCTATAACTTTGATTATTACAGTTATTTCTTAATTGTAAACCCTCCATGTTTTCTTCCAAAATTGCTATTTTATGGAGGGATTATTAGGGGAAGAGCAACATTTTGAGCCAAAAATTGGGGACAGTTGAGAGGTTGGCTATGCCTAATTCTATAAAGCAATTTATTTGCATGTACCTCTCAACCTGTTAATGCAGTAAATCTGAACAAGGCCAAATATATTGGGGCACATATAAACAGTACTAAAATTGCTCTTGTATAAATTGAGACAGTTGATAGAACAGCTCTTACTTTAACATGCATTTTCTGAAGGTTATGAAGTGTGAAACTTATTATTTAGTGACTTAATTCCTAAATGATTTGCCAGAAAACTACAAATTTTATGAAGAACAAACCAAAAATAAGAAGCAAAAATCTATTCATTCTTTGAAAATCTGGACAGTTGGGAGGTATAGTTCAGCTGGGCCTGTCTGAGTTTGCTGCCCTTCCCCCCTGACAAAATAATGGTTGAATGGAGCCTCTGCAGCCATTCCAATGAACCATTATTGGCTATTTCACTCCATTTACCATAAACACTAATGTGCATACTGCTTTACTTCTATGATGAGTTGGACTTCATTTGAAACTTTTATTTTGTATTTTACAGCACAAACACTAAGTCATCTGTTAAACAAAGCAATGCGGTCTCACAATGAAAACTTAGCATTAAAACTTATCTGCCCTTGAAACTCACATTCATTGAAACAGCATTGAAACCCACATTCAAAGAAAATACATTTTGGCAGTGGCAGATAAAGATTAATTTTGGGCTGTTTTCAAATCATAGGCCCCTTGCATATGAAACATACATGTGCTCTTTGATACACCTTCCTCATTGTACTAAAATTATATTCCTTGTACAATACAGTACACTTGTTAGAGGGCGTTTTAAATTTGTTTTGAACATTTTTCCAGTAAGCAATGAAACAAACCATATGCACCCATAATGGCAAAACTGCCCACTTGAGAACATTTATCATAAAAAAGTCTACTCAGACTTCCACAGTCCACCATTATTAGTAAATATACACAATTCTACAGTCCACCATTATTAGTAAATATGCACAATTCCACAGTCCACCATTATTAGTAAATATGCACAATTCCACAGTCCACCATTATCAGTAAATATGCACAATTCTACAGTCCACCTTTATCAGTAAATATGCACAATCTCTGAAGTAAGTCATCTAAATAATTCCACATTAAAGAAATCTGTAACTAATGAAGCGGTTGCTGCTAGCAATCACCTTTATATTTCATGGTTTCATCGAAAAATAAAGTGTCTGCTGCCCCTCAGGAATAAATTGCCTATATTACATTAAAAAATGATAAGCTAGTAATAATATTGCAAGAGGAAATGGATGGCAAACTGATAACAGACTCATAGTTAGTATCTTCACCAAGGAGAACATTCTCAGTACTACAGCATCCACCTCTTGTGGGAGTAGACCCCACAGCCTTCTGCATCAAAAGCAAGTACACAACCTGTTGTGCTATAGTATTAACTAGGCAAAGCACTAAACTTCTATTCCCCTGCAGCTCTCAGCTCCTTGTAAAATCTACTCAATACTCAACTGCATCTCAACTTCACAGCTCAAGAAAACTGGAAAAAGCCAAAATGTATTGGGGGGGGGGGGTCAAAAGCCCAAAAACCAGGGACACATTAAACATTGCTTGCATAATCTTGGAAAGTTGCTAGAATAACATGTTGTGTTGCCACCATACATTTTACTGCCAAGGTCCCTGAGCAAAAAACAGTCAGAGTAGCATACCACTACGCCACATCAGCTGCTTTGTAAAAGAGAGGAAGACTGAAACTTAAACGGCTATCATTTAGTGAATTCAGTTCTCACCATAGCTGTCAACCTCTTAGTACAAAACACCTGGACAAACTCAGTAATAAGGGAATACAGCCCTCAAACATATTCAGTGAATTCAGTTCTTGCCATAGCTGTCAACCTTAGCACAAAAATCTGGACAAAGCCAATAATGGTGGAATACAGTCCCAAAAAAGGGACAAATTTAAAATATTCATCTTATAAACTTAGAAAATTGCGAGAAAAAAAGGTTGTGCTACTATGTATTCTGAAGAACATGAAGTTTGAAATTCAAATGCCGGTCAATTTTACTGCTGACAGAACAAAAACAATTTTCAGCAGAGACCCAGGGATTAATACTGCAGACACGTCTTTGTAAAATGACAGGGCACCAGAGCAAATCCACACAAACACATGGAGGAGATGCAGACTCCACACAGAAGGCACCCCAACCAAGAATCAAACCAGAAAACCTATAGCTGTGAGGCAACAATACTACTACTGCACCATCAAATATGCAAGGAACTAAACATTCAGAAACCTGAAGTCTGAAATTCAAATGCCTGTCAATTTTACTGCTGACAGAACAAAAACAATTTTCAGCAGAGACGCAGGGATTAATACTGCAGACACATCTTTGTAAAATGGCAGGGCACCAGAGCAAATCCACACAAACACTGGGAGGAGATGCAGACCCCACACAGAAGCCACCCCAACCAAGAATCAAACCAGAAAACCTATAGCTGTGAGGCAACAATACTACCACTGCACCATCAAATATGCAAGGAATTAAACATTCAGAAACCTGAAGTCTGAAATTCAAATGTCTGTCAATTTTACTGCTGACAGAACAAAAGCAATTTTCAGCAGAGATGCAGGGATTAATACTGCAGACATGTCTTTGTAAAATGGCAGGGCACCAGAGCAAATCCACACAAACACTGGGAGGAGATGCAGACTCCACACAGAAGCCACCCCAAACAAGAATCAAACCAGAAAACCTATAGCTGTGAGGCAACAATACTACCACTGCACCATCAAATATGCAAGGAATTAAACATTCAGAAACCCTTAAGTCTGAAATTCAAATGCCTGTCAATTTTATTTAACATTTTTTAATCAGGACAGTCTGACTTGGAACAAAAAAACAATTTTCAGCAGAGGCCCAGGAAGAAATAAAGCATACATGTCTTGGTAACATGGGAGGACACAGAAGCAAACCCACACAAACACAGGGAGAAGATACAGACGCCACAAAGAAGGAACCCCAGCCAAGAATCAAACCCGAGAACCTGCAGTTGTGAGGCAACAATGCTACTACTACACCATCAAATATCAAGCATTGCAATATTTACAAACCACAGATATTATGAGGAACAGATCAGATCGAATATGAGGCAAAAATCTGCAATGTTTTTACAAATGGTGGTGGGTAGGGAACTCAGGTCTTTAACACCTGCATACAGGATACAGGGTTCAAGCCTGAGGTATTCCCTACCACACCACCATGAGCACCTGGGGCATTTTCACACACACACTCCCCCCCCATAAATCCAGTACAAAGCACCATAAAGTCAATCCAATACACACACCATAAATCCAGTACAAAGCACCATACACACACCATAAATCCAGTACAAAGCACCATACACACACCATAAATCCAGTACAAAGCACCATACACACACCATAGAGTCAATCCAGTATAAACATTGTAAAATAACAGTAAAAAGCACCATACACTTACCTGAATATATCCAGCTAACATACATCCTGCCCGCGCAATACTCCAAAGACCCGCGAGATCCCAAGCAAAGCCTGATGAGATCCCAAAGCTCCTTCCTGATGACGAGACTGTCCTGACTGCTGCTATTGCAGTCTGGATGCGACCCATAATCCTAGCGAGTCTGTGCACTTTAAAAGTGCACAGACGTCTCCTTGTGTCCCCCTATGGGGACTGCCGGACTGCCTTGAGCATGCGCATAGACCGACAGTAGTCAGGACTACTGCGCATGCGCGAAGTCTGCGAAATTTAAAAAATAATTTTTTTTTTCTATTTTTTATTTTGAGGGGGCTGCAGTCCGGCAGACCAATGCCACGAGCCGCCCCTGAATAAGATACAACATGAAGTATTATGCGAGATTTTAAAAGAATGTATTATAAGTAAAAAAAAAATAATTAGTTGGTTTCATTGTATAATAAAAACTAAGTAAAATTAGTGATTAATGGTTGAGAGAGTTAACAGAAATAAAAAGTGGCATAAAGCAGGGTTGTCCAGGAAGTAGTATCTTATTTGCATTAATAAAGAATGCAATTGTTAATGAAATAAAGTTAACATGAAAAGAAGCTAAATATTACATAGCAGAGTGAATTCAGATTCCAGTAATGTTTTCTTTTGCAGATGATTTAGTATTAATTGTAAAAAATGAAGAATGGATGAAAACAGCTATTAAGACACTTGATAAAGAGCTAAGGGTGATAGGTCTAAGTATTAATGAAGAAAAGATTAAAGGACTGGGATTTTCAGGTAAAATAGAGGGCATTCAGTTTAATAAAGAAGAAATATAAATTGTGGGAATAAAACTTGGTAATGAACAACAGAGATTAGTGGAAGAATATGATACATAACATAATATGTATTTGCATGTTCTGGAGAACTTTCAAACTTACGTATAAAAATGCATATTTACTTTACTAAGTGATATTAGCTAAGATACTACATCTAGCAAGTGCATTTATCATAGAAAATTAATTTTAGAAATAATTACTGTCTCTGTTGTTTGCATTTATATGGGATCAAGATTAAATCCAATTAAAAAAGGAACTCTTTATGTTATGAAAAAGGAAGAAAGATTCGGTTCAATAAATCCAATTGTGCATATACTATCATTGACTTTGTATAAAAGTATTGATATGGATAAAGGAAAAAGAGAAAAAAATGGTAGTAAAGAAGAAGAAAAGTATAAAGAAATTTGGGAGAAATGTAAACACTTAAAAAGAAATAAAGGAATTACAAGTACAGAATTGAAAATATGTCAAGAGAAAATATTGTTATAGAAGATTGAGTTAAGTAATATAAAGAAAAATAGATAGGAATAGTATGAAAATATAATGAATAAATTGCGTTATATTTTTCCATGAGAGCATTTGGAGGAAAGAAAAAATAAAAGCTATAAAAGCAAGAATGAATACATGTGAAAGATATTTTGAATGTACAGATTTTATGTGGACATTATCCATAAATAAGCTTCTAGTAAAGGCAAATATGCCATGTAAGAAGATAGGAGAAAGAGTTTGAACATACTGTGAGGAAGTAGAAACTGCTGAGCATGTTTTTTTTTTAATGTGAAAATGTAAACCACCTATGGAAAAATGTGAAAAAGAATGTATAAAGGGATTTTAAAGTATAAAAATATAAATACGGACACGATAGAACATGGGCACTATGAAAATTGGAAACAAAATGAAGTGGATAAATTAGACAAAAAGCTGTTTTGTATAATATGGGTTATTCAGAATAAAAGAATGAATGAAATAAGATTTAATGGAAAGTGGATATTGTCAGAGATTTTGAAAAAATAAGATTTTGTTTGTGGAAAAAAAGACTGGGGGTGGATCAAAAAGTTAAAAAAAAGAGAAAATATGTAAAACAGTTGTAAATAATTGTAAATAATGTATATAAATTGTGCATATAATGTATATTATGCATTTTAATAAAGGATCCTTACTCTTTTCAACAGGAACTGTGAGATCTTTTATATCCACCTAAGCTATCACTAACTCAAGCAGATGGGGCCTTGCCTTAATGTCTCATCCTAAGGATGTCACTCAGAAGTGCAGATCCCCCCCCTTATGTTGTACCTCAGTGACAGCAATTTATTTACCTGGTGAGGGAATAGAACCCACAGTCTTCTGCAGCGAAACCAAGTGTGCTACTTGTTGCATAATTGACATCTCCAAAACCTTCTAAAATGAAAAATAGCTACAGGTAAAAAAAAACTGCTTTTCTGTGGGTCTAAAATACTTGTTATCATATAACTTGCCCTATTCTGTTTTAAAAGAAGTGCCAGATATTTCTTGGCACTGGAAGAGATGTCAGAGCCCTTGTACTAAAGAGACTGGGATTTAAAACCGACGTGCATGTCTAAAATTTTATTTATTTCCTTTTTCCCAAGCTCATTATCCACAAACACTGAATCATCTCCTTGCCTATGTAACTGTTGCATTTCTTCCAGCCATTCTTGCCAGTGATCCCAGGCAAATTGTCTGTGATGTTTTATCTTCTATGTATAGTCCTTCAGCATCTGTTTTAATTTCCATTACATAAATCTCACTATTTCAGCACTTCACTAAAAAATTGACAGAAGACTGTTAAAAAATCTTAAATTTATTTGTTCCTGTTTTCCAAATTTCACTACTAAAGTTAAGAATGCATTTTCTGTCATTCACATTGTAATTGGGAGGGTCTCAAAACTCTCAACTAGATAAAGATATTCTTTAGAAATTATTATTCTATATCATCTTGATGTTCTGTGGTACACCAGTTAGTAACACGTGAATCAGCTACTATTTCTCTTATTTATTATGACAAAGTCATGAATCTGACATTCTTACAATATCCCAGAAAAAATCCCCTAACTACAGTAGGTATGGTTAACAGTCTGGGTTTGACTGTACATATCTTTGGTCTAAAACCAAATTCCAATCCCCAACCAAAACAATTATTCCCTCAGAAAAGCATTTTATATTGAACATATTTCTAATTTCTGAACAGAAAAATCCATATGAAGATATAAATTAAAAATAATGTAAAGTTTAGCCCTTGCTGTTGTCCTTTCGCTGCTATAAATATTCCCTCTGGGTAATGTAGTTTTCCTTATATGCTATGACACTAGCTTCTCGCCATTCTCCCTTATCCTGGAATTTAAGTACTTTTTACAATTTCCGACTGTCAGCAAGAAACAATTTAAGCCAACATTCAAAATGGGGTTGTTCTCCACAAATAATATTCACAGCTGAAAAAAGAACCTATTTTAGCAGTCCCCTACACAGAGAAATATAACCATTCTTCACCCTCTGCCCCTTCAAACAAAAAAAAATGTCTGTGCAAACAGTATACAACTAGCTAGGATTGCAGAACATCTTGTTAAGTGAGTGTATTACTTGTCTGCAATTGTGTCTACTAGACATCTTACAGATAAAATATTCTTATTAGTCAATGTGCACTGTTGTCATAGCTTAAAATGTATCATCTTTTCAGCTAAAACCATGTTCAGTATTAAACACATATTATTCCTTACCCACAGCCTTTCCCAGTCCCAACTAATTCACTTTTATAAACTACAGACTCTATTTAAAAAGCAATAGCACATAAGCATAAACATATATAACAATTTACCCCCTTCATTTATCTGATTCCTCATTAAACAAGCTGGCTTCCCTTGTTTGTAACAGAGCTGACTAATATGATGCAGCTCTGGTTGCAGATGGAAATGACACCATGTGTTTTCCTGCATGAATCTTGGCAGGCATTATCAGAAAATGTCTGTCCCTCCTCATGTTATTATTATAACTTCAACTGCTCTGTAATGTTAGTTTAACATAAGTGAATAGCAAAAACAATGAGGTCACTCACTTTGCAAAAATCATAATTCTCTTGCATTTAGTTTTTCCTGTAAAATAAGCAGGAAACTATATTTTTCTATTTCCTTACTAAAATCATATTGCTGATAGCAACAGAATGACTCCAACACCCTGTGCTGAAATAATCAATTGCAATGAACACAGGAGATTATATTCATTGACATTAGCATTCCAGTGAATATTATAAACGTTTGAACATACCTTTAATCCATCTTCATTACTACTCTGTACTTATAATCCACAGTTGTGTATGTTCAATATTATACTTTATTCATTTCTTGTTCAACCTTTGAATCATTTCTGAAGCCTGCCAGATATGACTTCTCTGTCTGTGCCAATGCTTTCTGAAATAGCAAGCAGAGTTCAGGTGTTCCCTTCTGTCCACCTTGTTCAGGTCTGCAGCTTCTTACAACTATAATAGCTGTATACTGCTCTGTGATTTTCAAAGCCTGTTATTTGATTCCTTATCATCTGCTTCTAGGAAACTTTTTACTCCATTTGGGAGAAATACTTTAAAAAACTTGGAAAGCCAGTTTAAATGCAATTAGTGGGAATTATAATTGAAGTAAATGTAGTCCTTCTGCACCTGCTCTCCACACATTACGTCCTGGACTTTCTTGTAGAAGTTTTTTTCCAGGGGCCCACAACAATGCCAAGACTTTTTCTTTTTGAATATGTGTTATAAATCTCACTGTCAGCTGACATGGCTTTTTCAGCATTGTTGGCAGTCCCACCACAAATATTCTATCAACTCTAAATGTAATTATTTTTTTTTTGTCCAAGTTGTCAGCAGTTGCTTATTGAAACCGATTGGACTACTTGTCTCTGCCTTCTCTGGTATGACCACACATTTCATATTCTGTCTGTGGACCCAGTCAACCATCTCAAACAAAGACTCCGATAGCCCCAGCAGGAAGTGTTGATCTAACATATGGACTGTTGATCTAACATATGGGTTTTCATTTCCCTTGTGTCCCGCTGCAGATCATACACAGAGTCCAGTTGCACTGACAAGGCACTTTTTTATTTCCCTCAGGTGCTTCTCAGATTTTTAACTTAGATATCCAGCTGTTCATCTATTTTTGTTAGTTTCCTCATATCATGAATACTAGAAAGGTGTGGCATTTCAGTTCAGTTACTGTCAAGCACCTCTTCCATTTCCCTTGACACTACCATACTGAGTCTGCTGATTTTCCACTGTTTGCATTATTAATTTTTAATAACTTACACCTTCTTCATTAAAATCAATTCCAGGACACTACAAATGTGTAACAGAAAAACAAAATGGTGATCTAAATAGAAATATATCTGTTTTACCATACATTTTCATGGGTCAAGGAAGATCACTACATTAGCTATTACCAGTAGCTCATAATAATCAGAACTCCATTAACATGGTATAGATGAGAAAAAGGCAGAAAACTGACATGTAAATGAAGGAAGATGCCAGTAGAGAGGGAAGAGTCACAGGAAATGAGTGGATAAGGTGAAAAAGAGAGGGCATCAGCATTCCTTTACAAAAACTGAAAACTGTCTAGACCGAGAAACTGTGAGCAGGAACTAACAGTCCTCAAAGAATGTAAGAGAGGGAAGAAGTACACTGTGTAGCCCAGCAGACAAATGGAGGAATCAAGGCCATGGCTTGGATTGTTTAGGGTATATCAAATACAAATAAAAAATAAATTGTATTTAAACAATGTCCCAGGAAAAAGGAATACTAGATGGCTGAAATAACAAAGCCACACTACACAAAAAAAGGCAGTAATAACCTCTTGGCTTAATGGAAGCAGGACAGTATACATTCATCAGAAGGGAAGTCCAGTGCAGGAGCAGATTGCTGTGGTTCATGTTAAAGAAGGGTGCAAAGGTGTGGAAAGCAGACATAAAGATACCAATGCATATACGAAGAAATAACACAAGATTCCACAAGGAAGGCAAAGGTGATCTTGTTGACAGCAGCAGGCAGAGAAAATGTGTCCAGGGTCACTAGTAATATAGCCCTAATTGTAACTGACATAGAGTGTCATAAATTCTGTTATATAAACTTGAAGAAGTTTTGTACTGGGGGTTCTCATAGTAAACACAATACTGCGCTCCATGAAAGAGTGCAAGACAAAGAAAATGATGAAAGCGATGATGGTGCTACTCAAAATGAAGAAGACAATTAGTTCAGCCAAAGGAAAAACATTCAAAAGTGCAGGAGTAGGACATAGGTTTGGTAGATGGGGCTAGGTGCTATTCAAGAACCCAGTGCCCTGAATAATGAATAACTGCAGCATGACAAAAGAAGTGAGAGTACAGTGGGGTACCAGATAAGGCTGCCTACTGTCACTATGGCACTTTGTTTTAGTCACAGAGACCCTAGTTAGAGAAATTTAAAAAAGGACTGGGAGTAAGAAAGATGCTAGAGGAATGGAAAACACACTTCTTTTTTATAGATGATTACAGCATTTGTAGTAAAATCATAGAAATCATAGTGCAGGTAACCTTAGAGAAATGTAAGGATTTCCAAAGGTCTTCAGTAATGGAAGGTTATTTAAGGAAATTGTTCTGATGAATCTGCAGATGGAGTTGCGAGATACACAGAATAGTATAATGGGTACATTCCATAAACTAGGCTTTAACTACCCATGTGAGCTTGAGACTGTGGGAAGTGCAAGGGTGAATGTAAATGATGAAGGAAGGATGTAGACGTTTGTCAGATAAAATGAAATAACTAAGGTAAATATGGTAGCAGGGAGGGTCAGTATTGTCAAAATTATGGTGATTACTAAGTTGGGTATGCACCAAGACATATCCCCTTGACAAGGATACAGCCAGTTATGAGGAAGTTTCAAAGAAAATGTGATTGGTATCTGTTGGCAAAGGCCATGTACAATAGCTAACACTGTATATAAACAGGGAGGACTGGAATCACCTAAGTCTGAAAAATGCACAGAAACTTTTAATATAAATGGATAAGAGACCACAACAACTGTAAAGAAGAGTGGGTAGGGTCATACAGGAAAAGGCCAAAGTCACAAGGAAAGCATAAGAGGAAGCATACTGGGTACTGCAAGAAAGTTAAGATGACCCCAACACCTAGAATGAGTGCAAAGACTGAATGTCTTCTGACTGTATGAAAGTGACCAATGGAGAGGCCCAGCCTAAGAGAGGGAAACACAACCTATGGAAAGAGGAAGATGGTGGACAGTAAACCAGATTTTGAAAGAACACAAGGAAATGAAGCAAGCAGTGACCAGTGCAGTTGCCAAAGACTCTAGGAAGAACAGAGGCCAAGTAGGATCCAGAAAAATAGGGTACATTGTACTGCGAAGGCTAATGAGGGGAACAGGAAGAGGAAGAGAAAAAGAAGCACAATGAAATAATGCCAGTGTGGAAGAGGGTAGGTTTGAAGCAGAAATGTTAAGGTATGACTGTAAAAATGATGCAGGAAAAGGATGCAAGGATAGAGACAGAGCCAGAGAGAGGGAGAAGAGAGAGACAGAGGGCTAAGGAAAAAAAAGAAGGGAAAAGTATTACAGGAAGTGGACCATTCAGTGTGGAAAGAGGAAAGAATGATGACAAACCTAATTAGAATTCATCTAAGAGCATGGGATGATTATATGTTGATAGATAGTTTTAAAGCTAATAATCATGCCAGAACAATTAGTATGTCATCTGCTATGTCTTTGTGTTATTAATTCTCATGACATGAATTAGTATCATAGAATGGTGAAATATCTGTTAGAACTGAAGAAATGTATTTTTAAAAGTAAAAAAAAAATATTTGCATTCTACAGACTCTAGTTTTAGAATTGCAGAAGTGTAATATATGGCAAAAATATGTCACAGCTGTACCGTCCTGGAATTCTTTCACTGGAAGGGAATTTGGCTGTAAACTGGATACTTTGGATTAAGAAATTTGATATATTCTCTATACAATGTATTTAACTCTTCCCTGAAGAGAAGAAGGTCATAAATAGGAGTGTGAAAATTCACTACCAGCTCAGGAAGAATTTGACATATAAAACATTTACTTCTGTTACTCAGCTGAAAAATACAAACAAAAACTGTGAAGTGAGTTTGCTGAGTTACATGATTCTTTAATAAAAGCTGGAATAATCTATTGAATAAGAAAAGATTAAACAAGGCACATAGACTAAGAAAAATAGACCTGATCTTGTCAAGGCTATGTGCTCGTGTGGTGTGTGTGTGTGTGTGTGTGTGTGTGTGTGTGTGTGTGTGTGTGTGTGTGTGTGTGTGTGTAGTACATATTTAAAATAAATAACTGAGAATAACAATATGTATAAGATGAACTGTGTGCCAAATACAGACAAGATATGAGAACTAAAGTGAGAATGTGTTATAAAAGGAATAGATATGTAAATGAGAATCAGGTATGTATTCAAAATTGAGTCAAGGCCAAATGTTTATGCAATTTTAAGTCAAGCTTGTAGTAGATGTGACTATAGGTATGACAAGAACAGCGGTACTACATTTATTTTATTTTATTTGCATTTGTTTACCGGGATGGTCCAGCTGGGCCAGAAGTGCTCATTTTTGGTGGAGTCCTGGGGAGAAAAGCTCCACATATAAGACATTTCACATACAATGCAGAATTTACATTAATAAAGACATTTAGTACATATTATTAGCAGCTTATACAATTGGTAAAAAAACAGTACATAAGTAATCCTTCTCAAATCAAAGATATTATACAAGGAATACAGAGTATATACATGACAACATTCCATATGAGTAGCTTTCAGCTAGTAAAATTTATATAGGAAACTTCATGCAGTGGGTGCAAAGCAGATATAGGAATTAATTAGAGACTAGGTACTTAAACTTTTCACACATTTAGGAGGTGTAATAGCTGAGCGATAGGCTATATGAGTCCTGTTGCAGGAAATCAGCAAAGTCGGTGGATATTGTTGTAGATGTAAGTGGTGGTATGATATTAAGGTAGGCTGTGAGAGTACCTGAATGTCTCATCTGTTTCAATGGTAGGTCTATAAGGGTTAGGAAGAGAAGGAAGTAGACACAGGGGATCAATGGTAGGACAGTGAGGGGTAGTAGAAGAGGGAAGTGGACAGGATGGAGAGGTGGAGTAAGTAAAAAGACAGGTGGGTGTAAAAGGAGGATGCCAGAGTAGTAGAGTGGGGGTGAGAATAGTTGTGATGGTTGAAGTTAGGTTATATGAGATGGGGTGTCAGCACATGTGCACAGCCAAGGTGAGGAAAGGTGTTGTTTCAGAGATGTCTTGAAGAGGGTTACTGAGCAGGTGGATCTATGTGTTGGGAGGAGGGAGTTCTAAAGTTTTGCGATGGTAAAGGAATAAAGCATCTGGCCAGCCGAAAGTTTGGGATTTTCTACATTTACAAACAGTTGGTTGTTGGATTGGAGTGATCTGTTAGGATGGTATAAAGTAAGTATAGAGGATGGAGCAGGGCACATGGATGGATTATGAATGAGTTTGTGAACTGTAGTTAGTTGGATAAAGGTGTAGTTCTGAGGAGTTGTTTGCAGTGCAGATGATAGTGGAGTAATCTGCGTACTTGATGACTGAGCCCTGAGAGAGTGTGGTGTGGAAGTTATTGATAAATATGCTAAACAGAAATGGGCCTAAAATGGAGCCTTGAGGAACACCAGTTTTGCTGTTTAGGAAGGGGAAGTAAGAGTTCTGCCATTTAGTTGACTGCTGTCTGTTAGTGAGGTAATTAGTGAACCAGTTTAGAGTTTGAGGTGAGGTACCCATGTTAGAGAGTTTTGTTAGGAGAGAGTGGGATATAGTATCGAAAGCTTTAGAAAGATGGTCATACATTTGGTCAAACTTGTGGTACCTCAGCTAGAAAAGGACATCTATAACTTCATAGACTTTGGGAAGCCTAGTGGCCTCCTGACCCCTGGATTAATTCAGGTTTGTTTGCTGCAGTTATTACAGTGCAGTGTTGGTCAGTTAGGATGTAGTGAAAAAATACAGGAAAAAGCAAATTTGAAGAGTAAGAGTGAACTTCTTTCTTTAATCACAAGTTTTGTTGAGGCCATTACTGGATGAAAAGCTTGTTTAAGATATGTAAAATGCATGTCAGAGAATTTAGAATACCTATGGCTTCTGGGAGCCTAGCAACACCTAGACCTCATGGTCTAATCCAATTATTTCCTCAACAGTTATTAGAAAGCAGGCTTGCTTTGTTAAGATGTACTGACTGAAAACAAATGCAGGAAAATGACTCAAAAATAAAATGTCATGGGGATTTAAAAACCATGTAGTTGAAACACTGTTATGTCCTTAATGGATAATTTGCATGTATCCCACAAGTCTCCACTACAGGATATTTAAGGTATGGCACATTGAAGATTCTAGCTTGGTTTAGAAAAACTAAACAGTAAAACATTCCATGAGAAAATTAAGAAAAAAATAATAATTTGGATTATGTGTGGAGGCCAGAATCGGGAGAAACTAGAGTGGTACAATGTGATGTGTGTCATGGGAGTAGTGGACGGTTGTGGCATGGGGGGGGGTCGTGACATGGAGCCCTTCATTTAAGGTGCCATTTCACACTGGCATGTCAATGTATACAGTCCTGTCTAAGTCTGCAACTGAATCTAATATTTGTGAAGTTCAGTGATAGCTTCTCATCTAAGATGCCTCACCACAACCCCTTCCAGCATGGATCCAGCTTGGCCTTTCACCAAATATGTACCAGCACAATACTTCACTGTGTGGAAGTTCTCTATCTTTGGGCTGGATTAATGTGAAGGCTGAGTATGGAAGGCTATGAATTATTCACAATCAGTCTAAGAAATTATAACTAAAAGCACTGCAGTACTTACTGTACTAAACATCATTTAGTAACACTGAGCTATATGAAGCAATGCTGATACATTGAGATCTGTGATTTTACATTTGTACTTGTCATGAATTTGAAAGTAAATGCAGACATTTCAGAGAAACATTTTTAAGATAGCGTCTTTTACTGTATTGCTACAAACAGCAACTAATAAAACCTACCTGAATGAAGCTATGGTTACATGCTTAGAACTTTTTATAACTCTGCTTCGCAATGAAATTAAGATGCTCTATGGAAACTGTCTAAAGCAGTGAAAATACTAAGTTAAACAATGTTTTACAAAAAATACTACACTTTTTCAAAAATTGATGTTGTTTACTCCAAAAATAATTATGTAATTAATTCAACCTCAATTAAAGATAAAAGGTGTATTCATTATAGTAAGTCTGGTCTATTTTGGAAGCGTTTTCATAATTTAGTCCAACAAAAGTGTTGCCTCCTTTCAGTTTATACAACCATTTGCAACCACTAGATATAAAAAGGTGGCATGTTCAGAATACCTGCTGTTGTACTGATAAACAAAAGCAAGTACCAAGTACCCAGCGTCGGTGAAAGCGTTTATTTAAACAGCAAGACAGTAAGGCAGCAGTAAACCATCCAATACGTAGTTCACCAAGACAATCCACGTTTCGTCAGTAACTTCCTCAGCATAAAACAGTATGAAATTACAAAGTAGCATTTAAATACATGCGCCTGGTTTAAATAGACCAATACAATCTAACATCCTTGCATACATTAATTAAAACTATTCACGTCACTTCCCACACTAATAGCAACTGCAAAACCACTCTAAATAAAATGTGTTAATATAAGTAAATCATCATTGTCAACTCTGTGTTGTTTCATATGTCTTTGTCCTATTATGTTTAGTAGTTTTTATAATGCTAAATTTTATCATCAGATGATGTTATTGCATCTCTTCTTTAAACCTTTTAAGCCTTTCATGTATTAACAATATTTATTGAATTAGAGTGTACACCACCTTTAATGTTACATTCAGTGGGTCTATGACCAGTATTTTAGTTCTCTATTCAGTTTAACACAGAGTTGACAATGATGATTTACTTATATTAACACATTTTATTTAGAGTGGTTTTGCAGTTGCTATTAGTGTGGGAAGTGACGTGAATAGTTTTAATTAATGTATGCAAGGATGTTAGATTGTATTGGTCTATTTAAACCAGGCGCATGTATTTAAATGCTACTTTGTAATTTCATACTGTTTTATGCTGAGGAAGTTACTGACGAAACGTGGATTGACTTGGTGAACTACGTATTGGATGGTTTACTGCTGCCTTACTGTCTTGCTGTTTAAATAAACGCTTTCACCGACGCTGGGTACTTGGTACTTGCTTTTGTTTATTAGTCGCTATTAGTACCTTCCATTCTCGTTTTTTTGCTGTTGTACTGACACAGACTTAGTGCCAAGTGGCATGAACCCAAGTTACCTGGCAGTAGTTAAAAGAAATCTAGTCAGAGCTAAGACAGCTGGAAAACTGTTTCTTCAGTGCACAATACACATTATAAACATGCAAGAATTAATCACAGCTTGTAACTTACAAGAATGAATGCAACAACAGGAATCTGGAGACCCTATTCATCCATATATATTAAGAGCTGAACAAAGCTGTAACTATACATTTACCAAGAGTTGATAACAGAAAAGAAAACTGACAGTTGTCATGTGCACTAAATTCAGACTTAGATAAACATATCTCTCAACCTCCTAGTGAAAGAAATCTCAACAAAGCCTAAACAATTAGGGGAAAATGGCCCAAAAATAGTGGCAGATTTTAAATATTGCTCTTGTAAACTTAGAAAGTTGCTGGAATAACAGGATGCGTACATACATATATACATGCAAATATTTTAAGCATGGGCATAAATACCCTTCTAGCCTACCAATATACCAAAACAGTTGTTTCTATAATGTTTCCGGACTGTCCTTATCTAAACTAGTCCTTGATTTAATGTAATTTGGTGCTACTGCATCATATTAAAGGTTGAGTAAAAAGGGCCTGTTAACACAATGCATTATTTTGAGATTCATGAACACATTAGCCACAATGAGGAAAGATCTTATTACAGGCTAATTTACATGTCTATAAATTACAGTTAACTACTGCCATGTGCAGATCAGTATTTACCTCAACAGGTAACAATGGCATCCACTTTATATTCACACAGGCATCCCTCTCCCCTCAGTACCACTCCCATACAAACAAGTACAAAGTTAAACACAAGCACACACACACACACACACACACACACACACACACACACACACACACACACACACACACACACACATACATATCACGGATGCCACACCTGCCCCTGAGCTGTCTAAACATCACCAATGTCTCCTTTTCTTGCACAAGCACATCATGGAAGGGTGCAGTTCCTTACTAATGCCAGGCATTAGAGTTTCACTTCTTTGCCTTCTATGTTTCCCAGGTGTCTAATGGTTCCCCCCACTAAAATCCTGGTACTGTTTAAGTGTCCTTATTGCATAAGTAGTTTCAAGTAAAGGGTCGAAAAATGATGTAACAGTTAGCATTGTCACCTCATAGCAAGAGATTCTCCAGTTTGATTCCCTGCTGGGGTGCCTTCTGTGTGGAGTCTGCATGCCCTCCCTGCATTCGGGTGAGTTTCCTCCAGATGCTTTGGTTTCCTCCCACATTCCAAAGACATGCAGTAGGTGAACTGGACTCTCTAAATTGGCTCTAGGTGTGAGTGTGTGCAGTACACCCTCCGAGGAGGGTCGGGCCTTGGGCTACCAACCTAAGTGCAAAAACCCTGTACCTGCTACAGAAACAATGAGCACTGAAAGGTGCTTGTTGCCAGATGTACCACATGATGCATAAATGGGAAAGAGAGAGAGAGTTTAAAGTAAACCCTGATGTCTCATGTTTTCCATCACCCTGATCCCTGTAGTGTTTTAAGTGTTGTTACAGAATGAGGGTAGTATCCCTAGTGTCTAGTGCTTCACTCCACCCTGATCTCCACCATGTTTTAAATGTTGTTTCAGAACTAGGGTAGTATCCTTGATGTCTAGTGTTTCCCATCACCCTGATCCCCATAGTGTTTTAAGTGTTTTTACAGAAGGAGGGTAGTATCTCTGGTGTCTATTGCGTCCCCCACACCCAGATCCCTGTAGTGGTTTTAAGATTTGTTACAGAACAGGAATAGTATTCCTGGTGCCTAGTGTTTCCCCCATCCTGATCCCTGTAGTGTTTTAAGTGTTTTTACAGAAGTAGGGTAGTATCCCTGATGTCTAGTGTTTCCTCTGACATCCAAATCCCCATTCTGTTTAAGTGTCATCACTGCGCAAGACTTTGGAGGAATCTCTGGTATCTAGTGTTTGCCAACCCCTCCCTGTAGACTCTGCTTATTAGTCTAGGGGTGTGTGTGTAGGTATAGCAGCCATTCCAACCCACACATATGAACACGTGCGAGCATGCGCACACACACACACACACACACACACACACACACACACACACACACACACACACACACACACACACACACACACACACACACACACTCATACACACACATACATGGCCAACTGATTCCGTGAATCACCTAATATGTTGATGCCTTGTTTAAGGCAGTTTCAGTGGAGAGATCGCATGGCTAATTAGCATATGGCTCTTCCCTGCTGGACTGTCTTATTACCATATAACATGATTGTGCAGACAGCTCACTGCAGTCCTGCACATCTTTGCGCTAAAGTATCATGTTAGAGTTGTCTTTAAATTTGACAAAGGTACACCTCACAGTAACCTTTATGAATATAGCCTATAGTGTAGCATATAAGGTTGTGTGGACAGTCAGTTTCAGCATCTGTTAAATTTAGGACTAAGTTTTTTTTACTTCAATGCTACAGGGTTTTCATAATAATTATTAGCTTTACTTGGTTTTATTTCCCAGATGCAGGGACTGCTGTAAGTAAATTGCTTTGGCAGATGCCTGATGTATTTAAAAAGCTAATATTTTTGTCTCTGTCAGTTTTGGTGCTCTAATTCTATATTAAGACTCACCTGGTCTGTTGATATACTGCTAAAACATTAGCTTATCTAATTTTTGTAATATAGTGCATCTGCAAAATGTGGGCAGTCAGACAGGGAACTGTTGCAGTTACTGTCACTGGATAGATGAGCAGTGGGGTGGACAAAAATGTAAACTGTATTTTAATGGTAGCTTGAAACAGCCATTTTAAGCACTTGGAAGCTTGATGCAGAAGAATTATATGTTTTGACTATATCTAAGGTGAGCTTTCCAGTCGGGCGGATTGTTTGCAAAGTCTGTGTTAAGGCTTGAATTGTGAGAAAGGAGTTTTTGTGAAGTGAGTGACGGCCTGTTGATGTACAATCTATAGATGCAAGCACAATATCATTTGTGTTTAGCAAGGGGTATACGTTTGGCTAGGAAGAGCATCTGTGAGCTAGTTTACCCTTTAGAGGAATGTCACATGATTTTGGCACGCTATATAAGGGGCTATAAAAGTAGCTGACTCATTGTTTGATTTGTTCATGTGAAACAGTGTTGGACTCATGGTGTCTTTTGTATGTGTCATGCAAAATGCATTTTAATAGCTGTCGCTGTAGTTTGATTCATAACTGCTCAAGTCACCAGTCAACAAGTAGCTATGAGTGTTACCCTCTGGGATGTGCAGTTGTAACATGTTACACAAGGGATGTGTGGTCCAGAAATATATCCCTGTCTGTTAGAGGGCTGCAGCTTGTGATGGTACAACAGAAGACTTTCACTAAGGACATATTGCGAATCTAAAGACTGCATCCTCTATGAATGCCTCATTATAAGTGAATACACACTATCTCCAAATGTGTGGCTTCCTATGTCATGTAAATGTTTTACCTTTGCCTATGTTCCAGGGATGTCAGAGGGATGGTTTGCTTGCTCATGTCTGGACAGTGCAGCATATCCAACTGGTCACATGAGGACAGTGATGCTGGTGTTACTGCCCTTACAAAAATTTTCTCTTCCCACCTCCCAACCATTACCCTATTTTCAGTTCCACAATAGAAAGTGGATGCCCTTCCACTTCTCATGTCCTGTGCTTGGGGTATGGACTACTGGATGGGTGGGTGGGGGCTGACATGGAGCTTTAAAGAGAGCAAGTAACTTTATCTCTTTTACTGGAATTGTATTATTCTGTGAGAGTTGTTCTTTCTATTAACAGGAGGGTGTAGATATTTGATATATGCTGTGAAGCCCATACACTGGCCCAGCAATCAAGGAGCCTCAATCCTCACCACTAACACCAGTGAGGGGCGACCACATTGGGAAGGATAACAAATACACACACAGTAAATTACAATTTCCCTTAAGAGCACACAGAGATCACAGTCAGTCTGGGGATGGTTTCTCCCTTTCTCTCCAGATCCCCAATAAGACTTCCCACTGGCACAGCTATAGGGTCCAGATCTCAGCCTAGTGGTCAAGCTAAAATCTCCAGCACCCTCTCTGTCCAACCAGTGCTTTGTGTTCCTGCTCGAGTAGCTGACACACACACACTTTGAGATATGAGTTTTATACAAGCACACAGACACTCATGAGGAAGGCTGGCACAGGGTCTCCAACTATACCCCTTCTGCCCAGACTATAAGGTAGTACCACTTGCCACCAACCACTAATATCAGCTACTAATAAGGCCCTTATTAAAGGGTGTCCAATTATTACTGTGCAATATTATTATTCAAATGGCAAGTGTGATGAACAGCAAGGCTTGGTTGGAGTGGCCTGGACAGTATCACTATATACATGCAATGTACTCTAGAGCTTTTACTATCTATACATAAAACAGCCACAGTGGAAAGGTTTAAAAATATTTAATAATAAATAATAAGAACACAAGACAATACTTCTTACTACACAGTGCTAGTCAAGAGTTCAGGAATCACAGAGAAATGCTTAAAATAATACAGTAGTAAAGTTATGACATCAATACAGAAAACAGCTAGACCTATTTCCTATCTATATCTAAGAGCAAACACAGTTCTAAAATAAACTTACATATAGAGCAAGGCAGTGCTGGTGATGTTGTCAGTTTTGAAGACAAATCCAAAAAGCTCTGATTCTCTCTCTCTCTCTCTCTCTCTCTCTGTCCTTAAATTGATAACACACTACCACTGACTCATTTCAGATTACATAATTATTCTTTGTTTCCCAGGCTAACAGAAACTCAACAGCCCTTTTGATCTTTCAGCTGGTCAGGAAGCCAGAGCAATAAAATACATTATGCTTGTAAATTCTAACCATTAACTCTGGTCTCAAAACAATAGGAAGAATTCATTCATTCAGACATCTCAGCTCCGAGTTTTGAGATCAAACAATTATAGAATGCTTAACTTATCAGCTTTCCTCCAGCAGAGTGCAATGTGGTTACATTTTTGAAATTCAACATTTACCATAATTTTCTTACATTTAAGAGAACAAGCATATGTCTTACAGTAATATTTACAAATGACAGAATTATCTACAAAGTTCTATCTAGCTAGGTTGGCAGCCTTCACATGCCCCCCCCCCCCCGGAGAACTCAAGCTAGTTTTTCAAGTGACCCTTGAGAAACGTTGCTTGACATGGTTAGGTCTATCAGAGTATACATTAGCCCAGTCCCTGTCTTGAGAGCCCATTTGCATTGACATTGCTAATCCCACTGCTGTACTGCATGGACATATCATATGCTTGCAACCCTAGGCTCCATCTTAGCAACTTGGCATTTTGCTGGCTGGCTCTGTGTAACCTTGTTAGGGGATTGTGGTCTGTAACTACAGTGAATTTTCTTCTATACAGATAAGGCTGAAGTTTCTGCAGTGCCCACACTATGCCTAGACATTCCTTTTCTACAGCTGCATAGCATTCCTCCCTGGGTTGGAGCCTATGATTGAGAAAACCACTGGGTGCTCTTCTCCCTCTGAAGACATCTGGCTAAGTACAGTTCCCACCCCATGGTTTGAAGCACCCACCTGCACAAGAAATTCTTTACTGTAATGTGGTCTGGCTAACACAGGGGTTCCTCTCAAAGCTTCTATAAGCTTTTGGAATGTCTGCCCACATGCTGGGGTCCACACTACCTTATCTGGCCTGTTTTTCCTTGTGAGGTCTGTGAGGGGAGCAGCTATGGTACTATAACTGGGGACAAACTTTCTGTAGTACCCTGCTGTCCCTAAGAATGCTCTCACCTGCTTTTTGGTAACACATGCAGGCCATGCCTAAATGGCTTCCAGTTTGGCAGGTTCTGGCTTGATCTTACCACTCCCCACTCTATGTCCCAGGTAGAAGACCTCTGTCATACCCACCTGACATTTGCTTGGCTTAATGGTCAACCCTGCCCTCTGTAGTCTGCCCAGCACCTCCCTGGCATGTTGAAGGTGCTCTTGCCAAGAAGGGATGTAGATGGCAATATCATCTGGATAAGCAAGACCAAACCCTCATGCTCCTGCTAGGATGTGATCTACCAGCCTCTGGAAAGTCACTAGGGCATTTTTCATCCCAAAGGGCATCTTTGTGAACTCATACAAGCCAAAAGGAGTCACAAAGGCTGACTTCTCTTTAGCACTGAGAGTCAAGGGCACCTGCCGGTAACCCTTGGTAAGATCAATGGTTGTAAGATACTTAGCCCCATCCAGCTGCTCTAGGGCCTCATCTGACCTAGGCATGGGGTAAGCATCTGACTCTGTGTGACTATTTAATTTCCTGTAGTCCACACAGAACCTGGTGCTGCCATCTTTCTTTGGCACCAGCACTACTGGGGAGGTTCAGGGACTGTTGGACTCTTGAATTACCCCTAGTTCCAACATCTCCTGTATCTCCTCCCTCAGAGTCTGTTTGACTCTCTCAGGCACCCTGTAAGGGGCCTGCCTAACAGGCCTTTGGGGTCCTGCATCCACCAGGTGCTGCACCAGGTTTCCCAGTGAACATGTCCCCAAACTCCTCTAACACTGCTCGGATTTCTTGAACCTGGGTAAGAGATAGCTGCTTGGACATTGCTACCCCTTCCACTGAGGTGTTAGTCTGAACATCACTGAGGAGATCAGTCACCAAATCTCCCTCAGAGTCCTCCTGCAATCCACTGCAAATATTCAGCACAAGAACCTTCCTATCATGGTAAGGTTTCATCATGTTAACATGGTACAATTTATGCTCCTGCCTCCTGCTTAGCAGTTCCACCATGTAGTTAACATCACTTACCTTTCTTACCACCTTGTAAGGTCCCTCCCAAGCTGCGAGAATGAGAACCATTACCTGCTGCCCTACAGCATACTCTTGAGCTCGAGCATTCCTGTCATACCAGACCGTTGTCTGCTGTTGGGCTTCTGCCAGGTTATCCTGGGCCAAGCCCATGAGTTCCCTGAGCCTTGTCCTGAGGTTTAGGACATATGCCACAACAGACTCCTTCTGAGATTCACACTCACCTTCCCACTCATCACAAATTATATCTAGAGGTTCTCTCACCCTATGCCCATACAGCAACTCAAAGGGTGAAAAACCTGTGGATTCCTGGGGGAACCTCTCTGTAAGCAAACAACAGATGGGGCAAATATTTGTCCTACTCCCTCTTAAACTCATCTGCAAATGCCCATAGCATGGACTTGAGTGTATAACCTCTCAACAAGACCATTAGTCTGGGGATGGTAGGAGGGGTGGTCTTCAGGTGCTCCACCCCACAGTACTTCTACAGGCAAGTCAGCAGGTCTGACATGAAATTGGCACCTCTGTCAGTCAGTATTTCTTTTGGGAAACCTACCCTGCTGAAAATCTCTAACAAAGCATTTGGCACATTTTCTGCCTTAGTGGAGGACAAAGCCACTGCCTCAGGGTATCTTGTAGCATAGTCAACCACTAGGATATACTTTTTCCCTGTGGAGCTTGGGGTACTCAGAGGCCCCACAGTATCCATAGCTACCCTCTGAAATGGCTCCTCAGTCATAGGCAAATGCATCAAAGGAGTTCTCACCTTGTCTCCTGCCTTGTCTACCTTTTAGCACTGCTCACAGTTCCTGCAGTACCTGGTTCCATCTCTGGAAATTCCAGGCCAATAGATTGCTCTGCATAACATGTCTCTTTGTACATTTTATGCCCATATGACCCACAGAGGGAATATAATGGGCTATGGTTAGAAGCGCCAGATGGTAGGCTTTAGGCACTACCAGTTGCTGTATTCTCTCACATTCTGGCCCTCTCTCAGGGGGTCCACTCTCTACACAGTAACCCTTTGTCCTAGTATACAGATTGCCCCTCCCCTTGAGAATCAGGTCCCACACTAGCTACCTCTCTCAGGCCTTGCAATGTAGGGTCTAAGAGCTGAGCCTGTCTCAACTATCTCTTTGTAATCCTTCCCAGCTCCCCTTCCACAGGAAGTCTAGCATCCTCTGACAGCAGTGCCTCACTGTCAGCCTGGGTACTATTACTCACCTCTACCCTTGCAGTCCCTCTGTCCAAGGGAACATCAGTACCCACAAGCAGCTGTGGCTCACCTTTAGGATAGCTCCCTCCCTGAAGTAACCACATCACCGGTTCTAGATGCAAGTATGCAGTCTGTCTGGGTCTCCCCAGGCTACCAGACCCACATTCTTGTCTCCTAGCCTGACTGCGTGTAACTGTATAAGCACATGGTACTGCCTCATCAAAATCCTTCCCTATCAGGACATCTGCAGGATGGTATTTCAGTACCCATGTTGTGTCAAGTCAACCTACTATTGGCATTTTGTCTTTCCCACTTGCTGGCTCTCTCACTTTTTGTTCCCCACCTTGCCTCCATGTACATCTGTATGCCACATGGCCCCACTGGTTGCATTCAAATCATTTAACCCTAGGTCCTGGGCATGTACCTGGACTAGTGGCTTCCCCATGCTACTGGCAGATTCTATTAGGGCAGTCTAGGCTGCCCACCATGGGCTCCTTTAGATCCATGAGCAGTACTTGGGGTCCCTTTCCTGTGCAGGGATGCCCTGCTTACTAGGTATAGGTCTCCCTTCTTCCCCAACTCATCTGAAGTAGCACATTGTTTATCAGCTAACCAGATCCTCATGTCCTCAGGCAAAGTGCTAAGGGCTTGTTCCCTCACCAAAAGGTCTGCCAGCCCTTCAAAAGTGGTGACATGACATCCACTCACCCACCTATGAAAATAAGTGCTCATTTCATTAACATATTCACACACACCTTCATCTGCCTTGCGTTTATGCTCACTAAACTTTTTCCTATAAGTTTCAGGTGTTAACTTAAAAAATTCTAACAGACAATTCTTAACAGCATTATAGTTAAAACAGTCAATGTCAAATATTTTGGACAAAATAGTTACAGCTTTACCATGGAGTAAGGGAGTCAGGAACCATACCCAGAGCCTTTGGTCAACATCATACTGTTTACATACCCTCTCAAACATATGAATAAAATTATCAAAATTATCCCCCTCTGTAAACTGCGGAAGAAATTCACTGACTTTTTGTGCTTCTGGGGTCCAGTTACTCCCTTCCCCATTACCTCCATGACTCTGGCAAAGAGTCATCATCTCCTTTTCATGCTGCCTCTGCTGCTCCTTTTCCACAGCTTCCATTTCCAAATGCATGGCCTCCAACTCAAGTCTCTTTAGCTCCAGATGGATTTTTAAGTCCTCTGCACAAAGGTTGAGCTGTCCATTCCCTGAGTGTTGTACATCTCCAGGGCCAGTCTAATCATCCTCCTGTTTGCTGTTTTCTGATGCAGCTGTGACCAAAGTTGCAATCATGTCTGCCTTAGTCAGATTTCCCTGCATCAGTCCTCTAGCCTGGCACATCTCAGCCAACTGGCTCCTTGTCCACTTTCCATACTCCTCTGCTGACATGTTTGCTTGTTCTCCCTGACTAACTAAGCTCACAAAATAAATAAAACAATTGTGATCTGAACTCTGAATATTCACTGTGTGGCTGATTTAGAGTACAGAAACACCTTCAGTGATCAATGTACACAAGCTACAGGAATTCAGTATCCACACCACTACAAGCCAATTAGTATGTGCCAAGCAATTAATATGTGGTGTGGCTATCCCACCACTGCCAAACAATTAATATGTGATGCCTGCACATTGGCCCAGCAATCAAGGAGCATCAATCCTCACCACTAACACCAGTGAGGGGCGTCCACATTGGGAAGGATAACAAATGCACACACAGTAATGTACAATTTCCCTTAAGAGAACACAGAGATCACAGTCAGTCTGGGGCTGGTTTCTCCCTTTAATAATAAGACTCCCCACAGGCACAGCTATAGGGTCCATATCTCAGTATAGTGGTCAAGCTTAAACATCCAGCACCCTCTCTGTCCAACCAGTGCTTCATGTCCCTGGCCAAGTAGCTGATACACACACACACTTTGAGATATGAGTTATATACAAACACACAGACACTCCTGCGGAAGGCTGGCACAGGTTCTCCAGCTATGTGCCTTCTGCCCAGACTATATGGTAGTACCACTTGCCACCAACCACTAATAGCTACTAATAAGGCCCTTATTAAAGGGTGTCCAATTATTACTGTGCGATATTATTATCCATATGGTAAGTGTGATGAACAGCAAGGCTTATTTGGAGTGGCTTGGACAGTATCACTATATACATGCAATGTACTCTAGAACTTAAATTATCTCTACATAAAACAGCCACAGTTGAGAGGTTTAAAAATATTTAATAATAAATAATAACACAAGACAATACTTCTTACTACACAGTGCAAGTCAAGAGTTCAGGAATCACAGAGACATGCTTAAAATAATACAGTAGAAAAGTTCTGACATCATTACAGAAAACAGCTAGACTAGACTTCCTATTTCCTATCTATATCTAAGAGCAAACACAGTTTTAAAATAAACTTACATATAGAGCAAGGCAGTGCTGGTGATGTTGTCAGATCTGAAGACAAATCCAAAAAGCTCTGATTCTCTCTCTCTCTCTCTCTCTCTCTCTATCCTTAAATTGATAACACAGTACCACTGACTCATTAAAGATTACATCATTATTCGTTGTTTCCCAGGCTAACAGAAACTCAGAGTTTAACAGCCCTTTTGATCTTGCAGCTGGTCAGGAAGCCAGAGCAATAAAATAAATTATACATTCAATTCTAGCCATTAACTCTGGTCTCAATACAATAGGAAGAATTCCTTCATTCAGACATCTCGGCTCAGAGTTTTGAGATCAAACAATTATACAATGCCTGACTTATTAGCTTTCCTCCAGCAGAGTGCAATGTGGTTACATTTTTGAAGTTCAACATTTACCATAATTTTCTTACATTTAAGAGAACAAACACGTGGCTTACATTAATATTTATAAATGACAGAATTATCTACAAAATTCTATCTAGCTAGGCTGGCAGCATTTACATATGACATTTTCCATTTGTCCCTGCTGTTCTGGTGTTGGCTAATCTCATCTCTGCTTGAAGATGTGAATAAATATTAATATATACTTATATAATGTGGGCTGTACACTGGGGTTACCATGTGGTATTACAGACTCTTTCACAAGTCTGGTTCTACATGTATGTATATGTCAATACCATCAGGCAATTGATAAAAAAGATAGCTCTTTTAAAGAATTTCATAGACACAGTATTATACCTTCGCTTACACACACACACACACACACACACACACACACACACACACACACACACACACACACACACACACATCTGTGTGTATCTCTCTCTCTCTCTCTCTATATATATATATATATATATATGTATGTATGTATGTGTGTGTGTGTGTGTGTGTGTGTGTGTGTGTGTGTGTGTGTGTTTGTGCATGCATTAGTGAGTGTGTGTGTATTTGTACATGCACATAGTGTTTAAAGTGAACTTTGTCATTAAGTAATAGCTGAAAGAGGAGCTCAACAATTCTTCAATATCATGTTTTAAAGTACTTTCTGATGGATTTTGTTTTACTCTTACAAATAAAAAAATGAACATTTCAGACTACAAGGTAATGACTATAGTTTCCTTTTTAGACTAGCTTATTACTGATGTGAAATTGAGTTGGAAACTTGATAGCATAATAAATAACAGTAGACTTTTCATAATTAGAGTTGTAGTTAAACAATAAAGGATCTTTAAAATATCAATATACAGGTTTACCAGAAACAAAGTTTTCTAGAGTTCAACACCATAAGTATTATAAAGAGATATTCTTTCTAAAATAAAACTATTTTATGGAAAGTTTGGTTAACTTTGGAATCAGAAGTATAATTATCTTTCTAAGGAAAATCAAACAGTTTTATATAATGACAAAATTGCCATCTCATATCACCTTTCAGAAGCCTTAGCATGCTACTAATAACTTTATAAAAGATTTACAGCAGTGTTATCTCACATAAAATTAAGCTTGACAGTTGCCTGAAACATGCATATCTTTGGCTGTCTCATTTACTAGACAGCAAACTCTAAATAGGGCAAACACTGTGGGACAAAATCAAGTACAAAACTCCTCCTTTTTCTGTCCCTGTCAGCTTTTAGCCAACAGTACTCAGTATAAAAATGTTCATATAAATATATTCTGCACCAGTGCTCACATATATGATTGCCTTCTGAGATTTATAAGTTCAGTCATATTTATAGAACAATGCAGTTTCAGTCCACATCTTTTTCAGACCCAAAGCATCAATGAAAGAGTCTGAGTTTTCCTTTGGTGATTTTTATCAGTTCTGTATTTACATACATGCTGCATTTAAAATGCATGACATAAAATTTTACTTTGAAAGATAAACTTTAAAGGTAAACAAGGGCGACCCTACCAGTCTGCACAACCTTTACTAGATTCACAGCAGGTTCTGCTTCACTAACAGCATATTATCCACTTCACGCCTCATATGGATGATCTCATGCCTGTCACATGCATTTTTAAAATCTATTGATGTTTTTAACCCTGCTAGTTCATTAGCAAGGCTGTTGCAGACATCCACCTCCCTTCACTTCATTGAAGAAATATTTTTTTACATTTCCACTGGACTTACTACTATTTTCAAATGTTGAAACATGGTATACATGTGGAATTTATAGATTCCTTTGCTGCAGTTAACATTTTCTGTTATGGCTTCCTTCTCTCCACTTCATTTCAAGGCACGATGTTTTGCTTCTCAGCTCTCTTACGTTGCTCCTGTTGTAGATTCTGATTTCTGACCATGCACTATTTGTGCCATCCTCAGAACTGTGACTGCCATGTTTACGTCATTATGCTGATGTGTTCACCAGACATACATACAGGACTCCAGATGAGGTCTTACCAAAAACATAGCTAGGGACAATAACAATTTATTTTCTACTCTTGAGACACCTCCCTGCATTCCTTGCTGTTTTATCACATTGATTACTTATCACTTTGCTTATAATATGAGTGTGTAACCCAGTGCCATGTCCTTCTTTGTTGATATTATTGCTTCCCTACTTACATGCACTCAAATACAGTTTGTACTCTTTTTGTAGTTTTCTGCTTCATATATACACTATTCTGCATTTTTCTTTGAAATTATTGTCATACCTTATTCCATATCACTTTTCTTTCTGAGTATCTTATTATCCTTTCTGTACTTTGTTTTTAATAGCTCTGATTTTTTAATTATGCAATCAATAAAAATGTATTTTCCCATGCCATCTCCAAAGTTGCATATAAATACATGAAAAATAACTGCTTTATTACATTTTCCCTGAAGTACCTCTCTTGTTACTGTCCTTTTTTATAAGTGTGAGCTCTGTTTGTTCTAGATTCATCTGTTAAAATGTCTAGCCAATGTTTTAATCACACTACTTCCCTGGGAACACCAATAAGCGTGTTTAATTTGATCCTTTGGCATAGTTCTGTGACAGCTAACATGCTAACATTTAAGCAGAACACATCTATTACTCCTTTCAGATCCAATAACTGAGATACCTAGTCAAAACATTGCGTTTGATATGTGAATTCAGGATGTCTTCTGTCCAGATTGGCTTTCAAATTGTTTTAAATTTTTTCTAGCAACAGTCATTTAATATAGGCTGATAGCTTCTATTCTTGGCTTTACTACTATTCTTATAGAATGGAATCATAGGTTCATAGGTTCATAGGATGATACTAGGCTATTTGGCCTGGAGGCCCTTATAAGCTTAGCTAAGAATTTTGCCCATGTTCCTCAAAGTCAGCACCTGTTTTCCTGTCCAGCAGGGACAAAGGTGGGATCCCAGGTGTATATTTTCTATTTCCCATCCAGTCGTCCAGGTTCCTCTTAAAGAGAGCTAGAGAGAGGGAGTCTATTCCACAAATGGGGGAGTCTTTGGGTCACAAATCTATCCTGCCAAAAAGTTCTATTAATGTCACAGACCAGGTTAAGGTCTTGCGTGTGGGTTGCTCGAGTGGAGTTTATCTTACGGATATGCAGCAACTCCATCAAGGCTGGGTCTAAGATGGCCTTGTATGCCACACACAGGTCACCTCTGAGCAGTCTGTATGATACTGAGTAGAGGGACAGGGATCTTAGCCTATCTGTATAGGATAGGTGTTTGAGACCCTGGATTTTCCTGGTCAGGAACCTCTGCAGTCTCTCCAACTGCTGCATGTGCTTGGCAAGGTACATGATGAAGGGGGCATTGTACTTGATAATGGGGCTGATAAGGGAGGAGTACAGGGATGTTTTGTCCTCCTTGTTCCTGTATGAAATACCCTTATTTATGAGGTGGGCATTACACATCAGCTTACCTCCTTCCATCATAACTGCTCAGATAATTGGTCAGTCTTTGTAAATATGTAAATACACATAGGAAGTTATATTTAAACACAGCTATCATAATTTTTATTTTTACACTTTTACTCATGCCTTTTTTGGGGGAGGGCTCTTTTTGGCTGTCTGCAGCTGACCACCAACTCTCCTCTAGGACCATTTCACATGGGAGTAAATGTATTTCTGCTCTCCAGCCTACTGGTGTTCTACAATGGATTGTTTTTCTCTTTGCTTACACACACACTGAGTGCTGTGATCATCTATGGCACCCCCCCCCCATAATTTTGAAACAGGTAAAGAAAGAAGTACGGAAATTAATGAATGAACATAATAATGAAGTTAAGAGATATGAACCAGTGATCAATGGAAAGTCATGTCACATCCTTCAGGAATACTAGCCTACATGTGGCACAGCGGTGCAGCTGTTATCATTGCTAGCGCATATAAATTGGTTCTCCGGTTTGATTCTAAAACAGGCTTTCCTCTATGTGAAGCTTGCACAGACAGCCTCTCTATGTCCATGAGAGTTTATGCTAAATGTGCTCATTTCCTCCCTCTTCTCCAAAGCATCCCGCCCCCACCTGAAACAAAAAAGACCACAGTGAAAAACTTCTCAAAAGCCAATTTCACACTTCTAAAAACTAGTGTGGTCTCCTTTAAGGCCCCTGAGACAGTGGTAAACATTACTCAAACCGCTGAATCACTTACAAATGCCTTCTACCAGCACCTACAGGACTGCATGGATCAGGCAATCCCAAACAAAACTAAGACTCTCTGTACCAAAGGCAAGCGTCCAGTCTGGTGGACCCCAGCCATAAACAAGCTCTACAACAAAAGGAGGAAGCTACTACAAGATAGAGCAAAATCCCTGAAAGGTAAGACACCTTTGATCATTATAAGTAAAAAACTAAGAGCTCTCATAAAATCATCAAAGGCAAATTTTGAGAGAAAAATCGCCAAGGACTCTAAAGACAATCATAAGGCCTTCTTTAGCTATGTTAGAAACCTAGGAGGAAACTCCCAGATATGCTCAGAATTAGTTCAAAATGATGTGAAAATTACTGAACCTACACACATTGCTGACATACTGGCTGACAGGTTCAGTGCAAACTTCTCCTCCCCCTCCCCCTCAAAAGGAGAGATATCTATTCCAGAGGATTGTAGCCCCCCAAACATCTCCAGCGCCCAGGTGAGAACTGCCCTCACTAAGGCAAAAAACACAGCATCCATGGGACCGGATGGTGTCCCCGGCTGTGTGCTTCATGAACTCAACGAGGAATTAAACCCACAGTTAGGACAGCTGTTTAATCTTAGCCTCACCTCAGGATACGTGCAAGGAGTGGCGACGCGACTGTGGTCCCACTTCATAAGGCGGTGCCTCCACAGACCCTGGAAATTACCGCCCCATTAGCTTGACAAGCCTTATCTGCAAAGCCATGGAGAGGATCATAATGGAACTCATAAATAAAGACATAGGGAACTTGCAGACTTTGGATCCAACCCAGTTTGGCTTTGTCAAAGGCAGATCCTGCCTCTTAAACTTGGTTGACTTTTTCGAGACAGTCACCAAGGCCATTGATGAGGGAAAGGCAGTCCATACAGCCTACCTCGACCTGGCAAAGGCCTTCACACAATACCCCACTCAGGTATCATCGAAAAACTCATCAGCTTGAACGTAAACCCATACATCACAAGATGGGTTGCAAACTGGCTGCGACAGAACCCACAGGGTCAGAGTTGCTGGAGCCATGTCAGACTCAAAGCCTGTCACAAGTGGTGTCCCACAGGGCTCAGTCCTGGGTCCACTCTTGTTCGGCATCTACTTTTCTGAAGTACAAGCAAACACAGGAGGGTTATGGCTGACAAAGTTTGCAGATGACTGCAAACTGGGTGCCATAGTCGAAAACACATCTGACACAGATATCCTCCAGAAGGGCCTCACAGAAATGGATAACTGGTGCCAGAGCCATGGCCTGAAGTCAAACGCCAAAAAATGCATAGTCATACCCTTCGGGAAAAACAAGGTTACCCCTAGCTACCATATAGGTGACAATCCACTGAGCACAGAAAAAGTCATCAGGGATCTGGGGACCCAAGTTGACAGTAGTCTTTCGTTTGACACTCATGTTGCTAAAGTAGTTAGGAAAACCTTCTATATCGCCCACCTGATCATGAAGGGATTCACATCTAGATCAAGGGAGGTCATCGTCCCCCTGTACTCATCGCTCATTAGACCTATGATTGAGTACAATGCCCGTCGAATGTATCTGACCAGACAGCAGATGGAGCATGAAAGGCAACAAAAGATCCTCACCAAAAGGATAAAGGGTCTCAAAATATGTCTTATGCTGCCCGACTGAAAGAACTCCAGCTCTATTCAGTCTCATACCGCTTGCTCAGAGGTGACCTGTGCCTGACATATAAGGCCATGTCAAACCCAGATTTGATGAATATGCTTCACCTCAAAAATCTAGATCCCTCAGAACCACAAGGGCGGAGACTTAAACCTTGACACGGTTATAAATAGAACATGCTGGAGGGACAGATTCATCACCCAGAGACTCCCTATGCTGTGGAACAAAATCCCGGTACATGTGAGGCAGAGCACCTCGCTGGCCTTGTTCAAGAGGAATCTTGACCAATGGATGGGAGATCGCAGATATACCCCAGGGATTACTTCAGTGTCACTGCTTGACAGAGGCACAGAAAAATGATAGGCATAGTTTTTATTCAAACTAAAGGGGTGGCGAAAGCCACATAACTATGGGCTAGGCTTATAAATGCCCTTGGGCAGATAGCCTAGTATGAACCTATGAACCTATGAACCTATGAACCTATAAGAACTGGTGTCTTCTAAATTTCTCAAAAAGCCAAACAGTTGCAGAACAAAGCTTAGTTCATAAAACAAAGACTTGACGCCGTATGAAACAAACCAAGCAACGCTGATACTGAACAAGTGTGAATATTTCTCCTTATTTCTGAATGGTGCTCAGTTATTCTTTGCTTCAGTTTTCTGGTAGACTTCTCAACATAAAATGCCTGACATCTATTACAGGTAGCCAGGTATATTATATTCATCGTAACACATGTTGCTAAGCCAGAAAATATATAATTCTTCCTAGTTATTAGGTGTTGAAAAGTATTATTTTTGTTAATGACTTCACAACAGCTACAATTGTAGCAAGGAAAGGTACCTGATTTAGCTGCTGTTACCCCCCCCCCCATTCTTGACAAATATTGGCACTAATTCCTTGGCTAAGCCTATCAGTACATATTGAAATGCACATAAATTCTCTCTTAGGGTGATAGAGTATGTAAGGATATATGAGAGGGAGATCTTAACAATAATCTTGAGATGAAGGAATATCAGTGGATAATACACCTTTGTGCTGATGTGTTACCAGTTTAAACCAGACTGATTCTTTAAAACCTGTACTAAGGTATAAACAAATGTGTTTGAAATAGAGTTCTGTGCTTCTGCAACTATTGTTTTTAACTAGGATTGATTGTTTAATTGAATAATTAATGGCTGTGTGATTTTTTGATACTGTATAAAAATGGTTAGTATGTGTTAGTATTTTATACACTGATAAAGGGTTTGTTTGACCTGAAAGCTTTGTTTTATTAAACACTTGTCCAGTATCAGCGTTGCTTGGTTTGTTTCATACTGCATCGAGTCTTCTAAATTTCCCCTAGGAGTGTATTCTCATGTATGGGCAAGTGAGTGTGTGAATGAGTGAGTGACATTGTGTGTGTGTATGTGTGTATGTGTGTGCGTGTGTGTGTGCGTGTGTGTGTGCGTGTGCGTGTGTGTGTGTGTGTGTGTGTGTGTGTGTGTGTGTGTGTGTGTGTGTGTGTGTGTGTGTGTGTGTGCATCCTACAATGGTTTGGTGCTTCATTCAGGATTAGTTTTTCTGCCTTCTCTTCATTAACTGCCAGGATAGGTTTTGGTCAGCCTTGACTCTGAACTTGATAAAGTGGGTAATGACAGAATTAATGAATAAGAAAATGGATGAATGCTTCCTCTTATTGGAGTGCAGGTCATATACTGTCATTATGGCATTTTGCTTATACCAGTAGAATTGCTGAACCAGTCTTTTAATGAATTTTATTTCTTTGAAATTCTCCAAGTTGCAGTCTTATGATAAAATTAATATATTGGCTTTACATATGTACCTTATGGTGATGCAGTAGTTAGCGTTGTTGCCTCACACCAAGAGGTTCTCTCGTTCAATTCATGGCTGGAGCTCCTTCTGTATGGAGTCTGCATGTCCTCCCTGCATTTGCATGGGTTTTAAAGACATGCACATACGTGCATGTACATGTGTGCCTTCTGTGAAGGTTGGATGCCGGCTGGCAACTCGACACCATAAAAACACCACTTCCAATCAACCTGCGGACAAGTGATCCACTGTGGTGACTCCTAACCCAGAAAAGCCAAAAGAGATTGCTTTTTTATGCACCTTATGCTCCTGAATGTGATCCTCTGCAAACAAACATATAACTGAGCATTGTGTGCTACTGCTGAAGGAACTCTGGAAGGTTGGCATAACGGTTAAGGTGTTTACCTTACAGACACAAAGTATACAAATACTTTTCCAGTCATATGAGAAAACTCCCAGTAAGATATTCTGCAAGATAACTGGGAGAAAATTAAGAAAGACTAATTGCTACTTTCTCAGATTTTCACCAGGTAGAACAGTTGTAGTAGTCAGATTACTAGCAAGTTTAAACAGATGACATGCAAAACAAAAAAACATTTTCACTAAATGATCACATTAAAGAGCAACAGCCAGTGAACCTTACTTAAGATGATATGTGTTTTTTTTTCAGTGAAGGCTGCATTTTGATTAAAGATATGTAGGTAGTCATATGTATAGTGCTTTTAAAAGTTATATATGCATGTAGTCTTAAATAAGTATAATTTAAACAATCCATATCTTGAGAGAATTTCAGTGAAATGTTAAACATGAAATATTACTTTTTGTTTCCACTTTCTGGATGTTTGAAATCCAGTGCACTTGATGTTGTTTGCTGTATGCCTAAGGTATGTAAGTTTTCCATTTGATACAGATACTAAGTAATTACATTTGCAGAAGAGAAAGGTGTCAGAGGAATTAAGTCACTTCAGATGTGAATATCTTTCATAACTGCTTAGGATGAAACACATTTGTGTCTAGTAAATGCATACTGAAGCTTGTGACATGTCCCTGGTCAGAACCATAGTACTGCTGAGTGGTAGTAGAGATGGATGATTCATGTCTCTCTTGTGTGAGCTGAATGCTTTGCTTGTATTATGTGTCCGATTTACTAGAAGTCTATGGTCAGTTATCGCTCTTCTGTCTCTTGTTCTTTTGAGTCTGGTGTCTCTTGCCAGGTGTTGTGCTAATGTACATGAGCGTCCTTCCCTTTTCTCTGGTTTCTGATTTGTATAGTACTTGCTTCATAAAAAGTAACATGATAGTGCAGTAAAACAGGTTCATTCATTTCAATCTCTCCACACCATTTTAAAATGGGTGGATGCTTAGCAAAGAAAAGGCTATCTGGTAACAGAACTGCTCGTCAATTATTCAGAATCTAATAAGAGATTCCTTTACTCTTGAAATATTGATACTAATGCATTTATTTTATTCTAAATAGAATAATGTTGTTGCATTAATAAAAATATTGCTATATGGTTGGGTACAGTGTAACTATACTAGAGTTGCGCTTGTTAATTTATGTTTGGCATACTTTTAATTGCAAAACTTTAAAAAGTTCTAAGGTTTTCAAAATATAATTTCGATGGTTATAGCCACACTTTATAAAGCATGCAATTTAGGTTAAGCAAGTCTCAAAATTACAAGAAAATGTTTCACTAAACAAAAACTTGTTTTGGATTTTTCTGATAATAAAAAAAAAAAACAGCTGCACTGGTTATTTTAATATTGCTATTATTAAAGTTGGTAAATGTAAACACATAAATGCTTAATATATCACAACAGTACATACCTTAATGCATGAAGCTTCTGTACATTAGCATATGTGAGCAAAACTATCTGAATTCTATTTTTGAATGATTAGATTATACTGTTACCATATCAGCAAATAAAAGGGCCACCTTATCTTGAGCTGCACAGAGCACAGGGTGTTATAGATGTAAACCTAATTTATAATCCATCTTGGGAACATCTGACATATTTTAATCTTGTATGTTCAGTATTTTCTGATGCAAAGACTTGTAAGTACTTCAGTGCAAGAATGCAGGATTTATAAAAACATTCCCAATGCCTTATCTCACATACAAGGTACTGCACTGTAAAAATTACGATGGATGAATGAAAATAATGTGTTTGGTCATAAGCTATTCAGTTATTTACCTAGTAAATCAAATGATTGAAATAAACTTTGACTCGAGGCAGCAGTAAGCTAGTGTCATGTCGCAGACATGCAGTTACAGGCACGTATATTATGTGTGATCCCCATTAACAGTAATGGCTTGCTACAGTTTGAGGTTGTTAACAGATTCTCTGTCCACAGAAATGTAGACAAATGTGCTGGTATGTATGTAAAAAACTGCCTGCTGTCACTTATTCACCAAACTTTTATATGGAGCCCAATGAATGCTTTGCACAAAATTAATTGTAATGTGACCTGCTTAACTTTATTAGACAGGAGTACAACTTGCATATAGAAGTAAATTCCTATGCCAATAAATACTATGGAATTAGAAGCATTGTCGCCTCACAGTAAGATGTTGTCCTGTTCGATTCTCAGCTAAAGCGTCTTCTGTGTGGAGGCATGCGTGAATGGGCATACCTTCGTTGAAGGTTGTGCGTCAGAGCTGGCAACTCGGCACGTAAAAATATACTGCCAATCATTAGCGGACCAGTGTTCCACTGTGGCGAGCCCTAACTGGTAAAAGCCAAAAGATACAACATCATCAGAAGGTAAGAGCCATGTAACAAATGCATTGTTACTGATATAAAATTATACACTTACACATGTTACACTCAGATATACCTACATATCTATTTTTGTATATCTGTATAGCTATACTTATATCTGTATCTCTTGATCGCCCTATCTCTCTGTATAATATATATGTATATATATATATATATATATATATATATATATATATATATATATATATATATATATATATTCACTATGTAATTTTGAAATACTGAAATCTTGAATTGCAGTATTTCGAAATTACATAGCCGAACACACAAAACACTGAAACCCTACAACCGCGAAATTCAAAATCCCAACGGTACACTACAGAGACAGCACACACAAACACATACACACAATTCCCCCCCAACTCAAATATAATATCCTACACTACAGATAAGCAGGGGGGCAAGCCCCCCTGCACCCCCTCACCCCCACACCCCCCTACTTAGATATACAAACTCCGAGATCACACAATCGAACACACAAAGGTAACTCACTCTCACACATTGTACACACTCTCGCACACACAAATCACAGTCAAAACACACACTGACATATACTAAAGTCCCTAACCAACACACATACACATACATACATACCCAAACTCACTTCTCACCATTCACACACCACAACACCAGAAACACTAATTCAAAATCTCCGTACTTTGGGATTTTGAATTTTGCACTTCTGGTTTATCAGTATTTCAAGACTTCGCTATTTTAATTTCGAAATACTGAAATTCGTGATTTCAATATTTCAAAATTAAATAGGGAACCCATATATATATATATATATATATATATATATATATATATATATATATATGTATAGATATGGTTTCACTTCATAATCTCGAAATGCTGAAATGTCATTTTCAGCATTTCGAGACCATGAAGCCGAAACCATCACAACACCAACACTTACAAAGCCAAAATCAAAACACCGAACATACAGCACACACCACACACAAACCACAATACCCACATCACAAAACAAATAAACACACCAAAACATCACACAGGCACACACTTACAACACAGAAATGCAGGGGGGCAAGCCCCCCCATGCACCCCTACCCCCCTACTTATATATACCAATTCCGTGATTGCACAAACAACAAAAAATAAAATCACACACAGACATTCTACAGTCCCTCGCACACACACAAACACCAATACATCCAACACTCAGATCTCAACACACACCTCCCTAACCTAACCCACACGTACAAGTCAGAAAAATGCTCACATGCACTCACTTACCTGACAATCTGAATACCATCCCAAACAGACACTTCACGTAACATACTGGAAATGCATAAGAGCAGATTCGAGATAAAAGAAATTTGGATAAAGCCTGAAATAAAGAAGAAACAAATGCTCAGAAATAGGAACATATTTTAAATGTTATCCTTATAAAATTACAAAATAGTTTAAATAACAGGATTTGTGTTAACATGAATTTTCTGTAGGCAATAAATTCTAAAAGTCAAATGTATGTCATTAATGACTTCAGTCACCAATGACTGACAATAAACCACACATTTTAGGAGTAAGGGACCAAAAAATAAAGTAAATATCTAGATTTTTAAATGATATATTTTGGATGTAAAATACTTCCTGCAACACCATTTACAAATACTACAGCAACTTTGAAACAATAGGCAGAGGAACTATTTTACATCAAAAATATGTAAAAAAATAATATAGTAATAAAAAAAAAATAAATAAATAAGTAAAACACAATTATACAGGCTGCCCATTCTCTAAGTGCAATAATGCCCACCAGGGTGTGTTTTATTGTGGAAACAAAGCCATTGGGCCTCAGAACACCCCTGGGTGGGTGTTATTTCCACAATAACATGCACCTTGTTGGGCATTATTGCTTGTATCTTAGCAATCAAACAACACTATAAAGTGAAAGGTTCCAACATGCAAATAACCAGAACTGCACAACTATTGCTTGCTACATGTTGTACATTTCAACAATGTTTTAGAAGTGGGAAGGCTCTCTGCATCTCCCACACCCTTACATCTCTAAACATTCCAAAAATGCACAAATAACATTTAACTACATTCACAGCACAGGTTTCAGTGAATAGAGGTCCAGTGAACCAGTTCATCAGATCATTAGATTACAGCTTCTACTACATGCCAGTGCAATTAACCAACTGCATGAATGTAACACATGTATATCTATATCTATCTATCTATATATATATATATATATATATATATATATATATATATATATATATATATATATATGTGTGTATATATATATATATATATATATATATATATATATATATATATATATACATATATATATATATATATGGGTCTAGGGCTCTTACATGAACGCACTTTTTACCGTATCGTGAATGGGCGGGCATACTTACACGAAAATGCTTTTCACCAAAGCAGCATTTTCATGTAAGTATGCCTGTTGCGCTGGTCGTACTACAGTATGGATAAGGGAAAATTCCCTTTTCCCCACTGTAGTGCGATCTCGGAGTAAGAATATTAAAACAAGGAGGGTGTGGGGGGGTGCAGCATAGAAGTAGATTTATTGTTTTTTTTTAACACACTTTAGCGAAAGCGCTTTTTCGGTGAAAGCCCTTTCATTAAAGTGTGTTCGGTGATAGTTGATTCAGACTGTTGAACTTTCATTCAACAGTCCTAGATCCATATATATCTATACATATATATATATATATATATATATATATATATATATATATATCTATCTATCTATATATATATATATATATATATATATATATATATATATATATATATATATATATATATATATATATATATATATATATATATATATATTTATAGACACACACACACACACACACACACACACACACACACACACACACACACACACACACACACACACACACACATATATTATATATGGATCTATATCTATATCCCCCGGATTTACTAATCTGCCATGCAGGACTAAACTAGTCCTGCATGTAAGCGGCAGTTTAAGAGGAGGACAGCAGTGCGCCATGCATATTAATGAATGCGTGCTGCTTGAGCAACAAATCCTACACTGAGTGTGGACGAGTGCAAGGGGCGTGTCTGAGAGCAAAGCTCTCAGAATAAACACACCCCTGCAAAGTAGAACAAAAGAAAGTGTAAATAAATGAGCAAGACCGCTCATAGGTGTCTGCATATCCCCGCCAACAGTCCCCATGTGTTCAGCAGCAACAGTACATTGAAATAAAATGAAGAAACCCTTGTATTTATTTTTTTTTAAAACCCTGAGTACAGCTATCCATAGGTGCGCGGGTTTGCCCATCGTTTAGCTATGGTTAAAGCAGCTGAAAAGGCTGAAGAGGATAGCAAGGAATATATATGCAAATGAAGCAGCACAACAATAGTGTAGTGGTTCGAGCATCCGCCTAACGAACAGACATTCCCAGATCGAGTCCCACTGCAGCACATATTATTTTCCATGTGAAATCTGTATATGAACATATTTTTACATCTCTTTGCTGTATAACCTGCATAATAACATTAAATGTGAACTGGAGTACTGCATGAAATGCACATGTGAAGTGTCAGTGTCATAATGAATAAGGCACTAGTAAGCAGGTTTAAGCACAAATAAGCAGTAGTAAGCATGTTGAAGTGCATTTGCGTGGGGGTAAGCATTGCCTACACAGATTAAGCAAAGTAGAAGCTAATTGAATGTAAGAAACTGTAACCGGAGGTTAGCATTGCTTACCATCGCGCAAACCTGCACAAACCCACTTAAAACTGCTTTAAAGTACCTTAATCACTCTGGATCCAACGGCCCATGTTCTGCCCTTCAACAAAATAAACTGCCTTTGCAAGGTTCAAACTCAGGACCCTCTACACTATAGTCACAGTAGTTAACCACTAAGTCATCATAGCAATAGATATGCATAAGGTATCAGCAAACTAACCCTCACCACAGGAAAATCAAACCAAATGTGAACTGAATCTATTTACAGTGTGATGTTGTATAACCTGCCACAGAACATAAATATGTGAACTGGAGTACTGCAGTAAGCATAGATTTGAGTTGTTATTGTAATGAAGTGTAGAAGTCCCCAGGTCCCCATACAGTGTATGCACACATGAATCACAGATACCAGACACATATATAACCTATAATGAAGAGTAAATAATTGCCAAATGGCAAATATAGTGCTAATTAACTATTAAGCAATGCTAACCGCAGCACAGCTCAAGTTAGTAAGTGTAAGCAATGTGTAGGGGAGCCAATTAAATCTGCCTAGTGGTATACCTCTTTAAGCAGTGCTAACCTCATGTAAGCAGGTCTCCCCATAGCTTAGCCTTTTCAAAACTGGCCAATCATGGGGAAGTGTGGCTGTATTTAAACCCCACAGGCGGGAATACTACTCATAACTGGTTGTAGCTTCCTACTGCAGGTGGAATGGCAGGTGTAGGTGAAGGCACTTGATTTAGAGTGCAGCGCTGGGGCATCCAGGAGTCAAAAATCATGGTATGACTCCTGGTAAAACACCATGATCAGAGACTACAGCAGGGCCAGTGCCAGGGCTCGCAGTATAAAATGGTGACCTCACCAGTGCCACAGGTATCCCCCAGAGTGGTGAGCAGGTCAGGCACCACCATGCTGACTTGAAGCGGTAGAGGGGGTTGTACTAGAACAGTGGATCCAGGAGTCTTGGCAGATGTCCATTGCCCCAGTACTGAGTAAGTACTCATTCTACTAAGTAGTAAATAATTGCCTAGCTTGTGTATACTATGGATAGGTATGGCTAAATATCAGTGCATTTCTCTGACAGCTGCAGATGAGCGGGCTGCGAACCAGCAAGCCCATGATGCTAGGCTGCAAAGGCTGCATTGCGAGGCAGGTTAGTAATCAGTCTGCATGTACTGTCACAACAAATAAATATAAGTGCCTTAGAAAGTGTTCTACCAGTAGAAATAAATGCGCAATAGTCTGTGAATAAAGTTATAACCCCTGTAGTACTTCTGTTTACTCTTCTGTCATATGTTGGTGATCTGTTCCATACTATAAATAGTACTGTTGTATCTTAAGCTGTGTCACCCACACTGTGGTATGCAGATAAAATGGGCATGAAGTTCTGCATAAAAATGTTGGATGTGCCAAGAGGTCAGTTATATTGTAAAAGTTAGGGAGACTTAGATAGAAAACAGTCAAAAGCTTTACATCAATTCCCTGATAGCATAGTGTACTGTGACGTGAGCTATAATATTTTGTCACACATAGCAGGGGTTTGAATCCTGGGAGTGCTATTAAGTTGTATGCATAATCATACCCCACGACTGTACAGATTTTGATATAATGTTCAGATAGAAAGCTGTATGCATAATTACACCCATCAGCAGTACAGAATTTGCTAGAATGTTCAAATTGTAAGTTGTATGCATATTCATACCCCACAACTGTTCCAATCTCTTCAGCATGTCCAGATAAATGGCCCATATTGCCAGCTTGGTACCTTGTTTCCCTGAAAGCCCAGAGTGATGATCCAAGAAATGTAGGCAGCTGTCAATGACATATAACTGATAGTCAAACTTGTAGATAGTCAGAGACTGTATATGGAAACAAACTGTCATTCTAGCACCTCACCCAAAGTGTATGACAGCAATTCTCATCATATGTTGCATTAACACCTGCAGTCTGTCATGTCTGTATGTAAGACACATGTCATGTATATAATAATTTATAAACATACCAGTGTACAATATAAAGCCATTGTGTAGTGTAATAATACATGTAAGGGAAAGACCACTGCAGTGACTAAGAATGTTGTGAAAACTACAAGGATATATTAGTTGTTAATTGAACTCTCTCTCTCACCCCTGCCATATGTGCATAATTACCCAATGACACTCCTCAACTGGTATGTGTACACTCCACACTTTTGTTGGGACATATGTCCTAATGATTTATAAATATTCAAATTTGTTTCTATGCATGTGCCATGTGAAAATACACCCATATTGGTGGCCTGTTGCCATCACTGAAACCCGAATGCTCCTGTAATGGCCACTATTGTTCCATATATGCATGTGTTTTGCTTGCTCTGCAACTGTGTTAAATCTGGTGTGTTGGGTTAATGGGAATACCTATGCATGCTGTTATAACTAATCCTGAATGCTGTTGACTGTTACTAACCCATATCTGTCATAAACCTGTAACAACACAGCTTGTATGGGAAGGCCGGTCCCAGCAGACCCACCTGTCCTACCTCAGCTAGCCATGGCACCGGGCACCAGCACATCTGGGGCCCAGCCTGGGACCTCCTCTTCTGTGGGCCCCGCACCACCTTTGGGTGGAACTGGTGCAGGGGATGGGGCTCGTCCCCCCCTCAGAGCAGGCACAGAAGAGAAACCTGTCACCCATTAACAAGTCTGGGCCATGCTCTGTAAGGAGCTCGATCTAGAGTATTGAGAGTGGCTATGCCAGCTTGAGGGCCGAGTGGTGCTATTAGAGGGTGAGCCTGCCCTGCCTACACAGCCCTCAGCACAGCCACCTTCGGGGCCGTGAAGTTGCAGTGGTGACTGTCCATGGGTGGGACCTATGTCCCACTGTTTCCAGTTGGAGGCTCATGGGCTTGTGACTTCCAAACACCCCTCCCCGTCCAAGGTGTTTACCCCCACATGTGTCATATACCAGCCGTGTATGTGTCTTGTGTGTCTTGTCTGTTAACCTACCCAACCTTCCTCCCCAAATATACCTACTACCCCTCCCCAACATCTCACTCTCACCTGAAAAAAAAATAAAAGGGCAATCTGTTCCCACAAAAAAGTCTTGCCCCATACATAGCTGTCCATTTCGTATATGTCCACTCGACACATGTAATCTAGTCTAATTGGCATCACAATGAATATATGTTGTCCTCACCCCTCTCCCAGGGGTTAGAGGGTCCAAATGTACCTGCAAATATAGTGTATATGCACAGCTGTTGCTGTCAAAGAAACGGGCAGCTATGGTCCTTTCCTATACCCTTCCTGCACATGCCCAGCTATTTTCCCTACTGTCTTTCCCTCTTTGTGCCCTGTTTTTCACCACTTTCCTAGCAATCCCTCTTTCTTTTCTTTTAAAGGAATTAGCATGGGGGTAAGAGGCTGTAAGCACTGTAAAGCAGCAGTAAGCAGGTTTGTGCGGGTTTGCACAGGGGTAAGCTATGTTTACACAGGTGGAGAAATCTGAAGCTGACTGTAAGAAAACATAAGCAGAGGTTGGCAGTGCTTACCGTCACGCAAACCCGTGCAAACCCGCTTACAACTGAGTAAAAGTGCCGTAATCACTCTGTATCCAACATCCCTTGCTCTGCCCAGCAACAAAATAAAGTGCCTCTCCAAGGCTTGAACCCAGGACCCTGTACTCCATACACAAAGTGATTTATCTCTAAACCATGGCAGATATACATAACCTCAAGTTTTTACAAACATATCATGCAGCACAATCAGTCAACAGTACAGGAAATGTATTATTATCACACCACACAACCTGTTAATGCAAGAAGTCTGGACAAAGTATGCCACACTGTGGGTACAAATAGGGATATATGTCAACTAATGCTCTGATACACTTAAAATGTTGCTAGTTACACAGTTATATGTATTAGAACACATATGTAGAAGAAGATGAAGTCTGAAACACAAACGTGTTGCCACTAGTTACTGACTTCAATGCTGTGATCATCCATGACAATTGCCAAGTGAATGAGGAACAGGCCAAAATATGAGCCGAACATGCATGGACATATGGACAGATATATATCTGTCAATGTAGACAGACAGCTATATGTAGATATATATATTAATGTATGACACACAAATAATCATATAACATCAATTGTATATAGATACATACATATGTTTATATGTATGCATATCTATCTATCTATATATATATATATATATATATATATATATATATATATACATATATACAGATGTATACATCTATAGATACATATATACAGATATAGCCATATGAGATATATATAGGTACATACACATATACACACACACAAAAGGTATCAGTAGCCATACATATGTAGAAGTAGTATGATTATGCATCTCTGCCATTGCTTAGTGGTAGATCACTTTGTGTATGGTGTGCAGGGTCCTGGTTTCGAGCCTTACAGGAGCGGTTTGCTTTGTTGCTGGGCAGAGCACAGCCCATTGGATACAGAGTGAGCAAGGCACTGTAAAGCAGTTGTAAGTGGTTTTGTGTGGGTTTACATGACGGTAAGCACTGCTAACCTCCGGTTACATTTTCATACACTCAGTTAGCTTCTAAATTACTTAACCTATGTAGGCAGTGCTTAGCTCCATGCAAACCCATGCAAACCTGCTTACAACTGCTTTAAGGTGCCTTAATCACTCTGTATCCAATGGGACATGTTCTGCCCAGCAACAAAATAAACAGCTCTTGCAAGGCTCAAGCCAAGGACTCTGCACACCATACACAAAGTGAAGTACCACTAAGCCATAACAGATGCACAGATATTCAATGTTTCAGAAACATATCAGCCAGTCCTGTCATGCAACAGTACAGAGAATGTATGCCAACATCTAGATGTCTGTGTGTGTAACTATATTGCAAGCTTAACAGATGCAACATATTCATATATGTACAGATATACATATATAAATATATATGTTGTTTTACTAACTCTGTATACATATATATCACTATCTATGCACATATAGTTATATATGTTAGCAGATAAATATATCTATATAGGTATATATGGCCACACACCTGCAGATAACAATTGCAGATTAACAAATACACCTATGTCCACATGCACCGTTAATGGGGTTGAGATGCCCTACACACTATACGTCTTGTACGAATAGGCATCCCCCCATAGCCAAACACATGCACCCTGCAATACACTACCAAGTACAGTCTGCCTCCCATAGGACATGTAATATGTGGAAGCCATCAACATCCCCAGGATACAGATACACGGACACATATATGCAGATACAGATATATATATATATATATATATATATATATATATATATATATATATATATATATATATATATATATATATATATATATATATATATATACATGTGACTACACATACACACACAGATATATGTACAGTAAGATACATATGTAGGAGGTGCACACAATATGGAACAACCACTATGGCTACAGTCAACACCTGACCAACTGGACACTGTATGGCCAACACATACTAATGTCAATCGTTGCCTGCAACATATACCCATAGAAAGGTCATAGGAAAGACACCACGCACAGGTTTGCAGAAATGAGAATCCTTTAATTGTGTACTATAACAGTTCTATATGCCATATCATATAGCTGTTCAAATACTGACAACCATATTAACCGAGTACTGCAACTGTGAAACAGTTACACTAATACAGTAGTCTGGAAAGGTTCACATCTGGTGCTGTCCAGGCCAAGCCCTTCAGAATGTACAATAGTGCAGACAGACTGAGCCACAGGGTACCATACAATCAACAGTATGTACTGCAGGTGTGTAGTTTAGCAGCCTCTATCTACACTCTGTACAAACTCCTTAGGAGGTGACGACGTTTTGTGATCAAATGGGTTGTACCCGGTACATAACAATGCATAACACACAGAACAATCTGTATGGCAGGAGGCAGTAGATTTGCAGTACCCCAAGTAATGTAAGTAATGTCAATACAGGTGGAGTATATGGTACTGTACATCCACATACCTTGTGGCAGCTCACCGCTGATATCCCCACAATTTGTAACAGCCTAGGACATTTATGGTGCTTCCCACCTAGACTCAATAATACAGGACCATATAACACTGTTATATACACTGGCCTCTGCAATGCATAAGGGCACACAAGTGTTGTGTAGGTGATGCCCACACATATATGGCCCCAGCCCCACTGTATGTGTGGGGGATACAACAGTAGTGGACTGATGGCAGCAATGGCAGTGTGATATACTCACAGCCCACTACAGAACAACCCCCGAACAGCATGACATATGTGCAAAGCTTAGTATGTAGATGGGGGACAGAGGCTGGAACACAGGCACATATGTGGAACACTGTTGCCATACACTAAGCAAGGTGCTGGTGTTACAGGATAGTCTGCAACATACCCTTAATTAGGGGATTGAGGTTAGAAATAGACATGAATGTAGCCATGTACTGATAGCATGCAACACACATACTGTCAGTGTACTATCTGACACAGGACCTGTGTGGTGGACGGACAACACATGAGAGGCATACCTCTGTCCAGCAAGAGGTTAGGCCCACAGTAGTGAGCTATGCAAATAGACTGCATTCCATGGTACACTAGTATGTACACACACACACACACACACACACACACACACACACACACACACACACACACACACACACACACACACACACTCCCTGTAACATCAGTACTATGCAAAGCATTAGACAACTCTACCCACAGTCTGACTGTAGTCCCTTATCCTCCTACGAATATGTGGCCGCTCTGAGTGTGCAGGTTCTCCTGTAAGAGGTATTGCTACCTGCTGTCTGTATCGCTGATGCCCACACACAGGAAGGATGTCCATCACACAGGGAATGTAAAAGGACCACGCCCACAGGCTGTAGGGATTTATAGTGGGTGGTTGCCATGACAGTGGTAATTCAATGTAGTACACATGTGCAATTTTATATACATGTATATATATATATATATATATATATATATATATATATATATATATATATATAGCTATATGGATAAGTATATGTACATATATTTCCACCATATGTTCTGGACATGGAGTGTAGCCATACCCCAGCTCCTACAGTCCCAAAGATGTAGTGCAAGAGGATGACAGGTATGTATTGCAGGTATATTACTAGACTGTTGCTACTGTCATTGGGATTGTCTTCACAGACATGATGTGAATGTGGATGCTGACATCTGCTTATAACATGTGTGCCATTGGCTGCTGACAGACATCCTAAGAAAATCATTGTAAGGTACCGCTGCTAGCATGTAATGGCCCTGTGGAGTGCAGCAGCGTTTTGGCCACTATATGTGGAACTTTGGACACACCCTGTACAGTCCAGAGGTATACACATAATCCCTTAGTGCACCACATATGTACCAGGCCTGACAATATGGATGTAGACAGACATGTAGATGGGTATAACACATAAGAACTGGTATACATTTGGCACCATGGGTGTTAGATTCACACACTCCTGTCTGGCCTGACACATAATGACTGCTGGTACAGGGGTGCCATGGACACATACCACCCACTTGATATTGACTTACATCTGTACAGAATCCCACTGCTCTGTCTGACATACATGCCATTTAAGGGAGGTCCAGGAGCAGTACATCTGACAAGTATCTGTATATAACATCCCACTGGTTAAGTACACTAAGCTGCTAGGTATGTAACAATGCACTGTGCAGGCTACAGGCAGACTGGCTCAACACTGGCCTACATCTCATATGGGGGAATGCACATGTACCTGCATATATAGCAGGTCTGAAAGCCATGTCACAGCACAGGGTAAGATACACCTGTGTGACAGTGCATAACATCAACTAATGTGAACACAGCCACAGCCACATATGGTAAGCTAGCATAATATTACAGTATATGGACTATCTGTTCTACACCATCCTCATATGTGCCACTCACAGAATGACCCTACATATTCTGGGCTGCTACACAGTTTGGTATGATGGCTATCTGTGGTATGGGACATGTGTGTGTATGGCCCTACAAACATACACGGCAAAATGGTACCATACAGTGGGGCAGCATGTAACATCTGATAGAAGGGGAGCTAGAACAATGACATCTACCACAGTCTGTACACAGGCTGAAGTACATATTAACAATACACACACTGCTGGCATTCACCATCACTACACAGACCTCAGTACTGTGCAAACATCCACAGAATGTCCAGCTTATGTCATAAAATATAACCACTACTGTACATGACATGTGTAGCAATCTGATATATCACTGGCTTGTTATCAGATATGATGACAGTATTTATGGTGTAGAGCACATATGCACCACTTCATGCATGCTGTATGTACAAAGGTTGACAGAGGTGTGGCTGACAGCACATACAAAGGGCCAGTATAGACATTTTGCTGTTATAACCTCATATATTTTCCATTGTAATGGGGTTTGTTGCAACATATGTCCTATGAGGGATATGAAGTCAGTAACTGTCACGGCCTTCACCATCTACAGACTGCAATGCTCGCACTATGTGACAACTGGTGCCAGAGCCATGGCCTCAAGCTAAATGTCAAAAAGTGTATAGTCATCCCCTTTGGCAAAAACAAAGTGCCCACAAATTACCACATAGGTGGTAATCCATTAAGTACGGAAGAAGTAATTAGGGACGTGGGTACCCAAGTTGATAGCAATCTCTCATTTGACAACCACATTGCCTAAGTGGTTAGAAAAACATTTTATAAAGCCCAACTAATCATGAAGGGATTCACATCTAGATCAGGGGAGGTCATCGAGCCTCTTTACTCATCCCTCATCAGGCCCATAATTGAGTACAATGCCCCTTTTGGGATGTACCTTACCAGACACCTACAGCAATTGGAAAGACCCCAAAAGTACCTCACCAAGAGGATCAAAGGGCTCAAACAGATGCTATATGCTGCTCGGTTAAAGAAACTCCAGCTCTACTCAGTGGCATACCACCTGCTCAAAGGCAATCTGTGCCTGACGTATAAAGCCATGTCCAACCCGGAATTAATGGACATGCTGCACCTCAGAAAATCCAAATCCCATTGAGCTATGCACTTGAGAGACTTGAACCTCAGCACTGAAATAAATAGGACATGCTGGAGGGACAGATTCATAACCCAGAGGCTCCCTTCACTCTGGAATAAAATCCCAGTCCAGGTTAGGCAGAGTCCCTCATTGACTCTCTTCAAGAGGAATCTTGATGAGTGGATGGGAGATTGTAGGTTTACCTGGGGTATCACTTCTGTGTCACTGTTAGACAGAGGCAGAGTATACTAACCTCGAAAAAGGGCATAGCAAAATTCATTTAAAATGGGTGGCGAAAGCCAAACACATTCTGGCTAGGCTTATAAATGCCCTAGGGCAGATAGCCTAGTATGAACCTATGAACTTATGAACCTATGAACTACCTTCTGCATTCCACAGATTGATGCACTGTGGCTGACACATGAAACCATAGGCACAACACTGCCCAGTCTACAGATGACCCTGTAGATGGGGATTCCTCATATACATGGAACTGACATGGGAGGTATTCTGACATGTACGACAGGCATATCCAGACAAACACTGTTAAACCAACATTATTCCAAATGCAGTATAGCAGCATTTACAGTCTGTAGTCAGGTCAAGCACATCCCCCTCCTGTTTGTTGCCCTCTTTCTACAGGGTATGTTGTTAGAGGTAAATCCCCAATCCATCTGGGATGCTGTTTGGCAAACATCAGATCCAGTTCCTGCTCACAGTGACTGCAAAGGCCCAACACCACAATGATATTCCTAGGTATTGGAGTGTGTTTCCATGCAATTGGCTATGGGATTGTTACCACAGCTGTTCCACATGCAATCAGCTAGGGGAAGGCTGCAATTCATGCAGAGGCCATCAGCTGATCATGAGCATCACGTAAAATACACATGCTGCTGCATAAGCAAGGCAGGTGTGGGTCTCCACATCCACCAGAGAGGGAGTGGGGGAGGCAGACAGAGGCAGATACATGTCAGGGAGGGGTGGGAGAGTAAAACTGAAGCATATTTGTGTCACACACCGAACAGCACAGGGTATCAACCCCCCAACAACTATGTAATGCTATCACAGTTCGATGCAGTTATTGGATGCACCACATGGGTTACCTGATGTAGAGCACTCAGAACATAATTGCAGAGGTAGGGGAGCCTCAAATGAAATGTGAGGTACTAAAAAACGGAGGGTTTGTAATATACAATTATACAGAAATGGAGATTGGCAAGGTTCACTTTGAATTTTTCAGTAAAGGGATTAGTTTTGTCCCGAGCTATAAAATAGATATAACACAGTTATTGGTGAATTTAAAGTTTTATACAAGGAAGTTAAACTTACACCTATATTTTTCAAATATAGGTGTGACGTCAGTAAAACCCTGTTCTTCAGTTGGTGCTGCAGTGATGAAGAGAAAAAGTATTTTTATGCCCCCCACAAATGTTGACATCAATATTTTTGAACAGATGGTGGAACGTGATTTTCATAGACTATGTGCACAGCAAAACCATTTACAAGATAACCTAACTTTTGAGGAGAGGAAGGTTATCAATGACCTTATGGTGACCAATGAATACAGATGTATGCGCCCTGATAAGGGGGGAGGGATGGTCATCATGGGTAAGATGGATTATAATGGGATTATGATGAAAATGTTGGGTGATGGAGGTACATATACTAGAGTGTCAAGACACAAAATAAACAGGGCATATAGTAAGATTGATTTGTACTTACTTGATGCAATTTACCAAGGAGCCATTAATGAGGATGAATTTGACTTCTTGAGCGTCAAATTTCCCAAAATACCTGCCCTATTTGGAATTCCGAAGGTACACAAGGGTCTTGAACATCTTTCATTTAGACCCATTGTATCGGCAAGGGGTTCCAAGACAGAACCCATGGCAGCGTTTGTAAATCAGCTATGTAAGAAGGTGGTGGTGGAAGCACCACACATCATCAAAGACTCCTGGCACTGTCTTGAGAGGATTAGAGTAGTAAGTGAAACAGATGTTGAGACCTATGGTTTCCTAACCATAGATGTAGTAAACCTCTTTTCAACTATTCCCCACAATGAGGGTCTAGAATTATTTCAGGAAAGCTTGATGAATAGTAAAAGTTTTGATTTAGGGAGGCTTAATACATGTTTGGACTTTATGAGATTCATTTTGACCAGTAACTACTTAATGTTTGAAGGAGAAACCTACCAACAGACCAAAGGTGTGGCAATGGGGGCCCGTTGTGCCCCTGTTTTTGCCAACTTGGTATTGTTGGCATGGGAAAGGAGGTTTATTTTATCATCAGTGTTCAACAAACATATAGTATTATATAGTAGGTTTCTGGATGACATCCTAATTCTTTGGAAGGGCACAGAAGAAGAAGTAATTGATTTTATGACCCATATTAATCAAGTTACAGAGTTCTTCAGATTTACATACACATGGCATGTGACGTCAATCAATTATTTGGATGTTTGTATTTTTAAACATGAAGGTAAGCTAGTAAGTAACATCTACAGAAAACCTAGTTTTTCCAACTCTATGCTACACTTCACCAGTTGCCACCCCTTCCATCAGCGGAAGGGTGTGATCAAAGGGCAAATGGTGAGACTCTCCAGGTTGGTCAGTAATGACGACATGTTTAAGAAGGAGATGTACACTTTGATTGGTTTATTTATCGAAAGGGGATACCCCTTGAAATTATTGTTAAAAACAAAGAAGGAAATTTACAGGAAAAGAAGGACGTTATACACTCCTATACTAAATGGTGTGGGCACATTGGCAACAACGCAAGGAAAAAATAAGGGATTGGTGGATAGTGAGGGAGACAGTCTTACTTTTGTGTTGAAGTTTAACGACATGGCCAAAGAGTTCTGTGAAAGTGTAAGGATCAATTGGAACCACTGCATTAATGAACAAACTAGACAATTGCTGGGAGGTACCCCAAAAATTGTCTTTAGTAGAGGGAGCAACATCAAAAATATATTGGAAAGGGAGAACAAGGGTTACAATAGATCTAGGATGAGTAAATGTGGAAATTGTAACGCTTGTAGATTTATTGCTGAAGGGAGTTATGTATGTGTGGTGGGCTTTACACGAACATTGGCATGTCCAGGCTTGTGCAATTGTAACACAAGGAATTGTGTGTATTTAGCATCATGTGTTTCTTGCGATGCCTTTTACGTTGGCATGACCACCCACAAGTTGCGTGAAAGAATTCGTGAACACACTAGATGCATAAAGAACAAGGATGTGCACAATGCTTTATACTTACACAGTAAGGTTTGCACTAATTTCACCAAATTCTTGTTTTTCATTGTTGACAGGGTGATGCCCCTTACCCCTGGAGATATCAACAATAGAGTAGCTGTTTTGGAATCGGAGTGGCAGATGAGATTAAATGCCACCAGATTCCCTGGTCTTAATGATCACATTTCCTTAAAGCCACACCTTAAATTGAAAGCTAGTACAATATAATGAGTATAGTTTTTTAGGCCAATATGTATTAAACATTTGTGCCTTGACGGCACGGCAGTGCTTTGGAAAGGGAAAATAGACAAGTTTTTTACAAAGTGCCTTAAATATGACTCACCCAAGTACTAATACCATAGTCGGTTTGTCTACATTGCACATAGACAGATTTTTTGGTATTATAGACACACAATTGTTCCAAATAACGTTGGATTTGATATGATTAATAGGACTTCAAATTGCACAGTGTATTTTACTCTGCATTTTTTGATTTTGAATAAATTGATTGGTATACTGTTTTACTTCATACACATTATATATTTCATATGATTAATTTTGTATAACTAGTATAATTACATTATCATATTGAGTTACACTAAAACTTATCAATTTATTTATTATAGGATAGGTTAACATTTATTTTTAACTACAGATTATTTAGACATATTTTTTATGAAAAGTTATTTATTTACATAAATTCTGATTTTATATGTAATTTACAACTGTTTTAAAGCTGCTGTTTCCATTTGTATGGAGGTATTTCTTTAATGAATGATTGGAAAGGTTCAATTGTTTAATGAATTGAGTGATTTGTGACGTTTTGGTTGCTACTTAAGTAAGGATGGAAGAGTGTTTCAACAGACTCTGATGATACCAGTTTACTGGTGAAAGCGCTAAGTCTGTACGTATCTGTTGGAATTAAAGGATTTCATCTCACGTTTGGTGTAATTGCATCCTTAAATTGCTGTGGTGGAAAATCGTTTTTGTCAGAACATATATGTGACAGTGATTGACATCTACAACAGGGATACGGTAGATATACAGTAGGTGCCGTACACATGCCTGTTTGCACGAACAGGTGCCAACGTCAACACAGGCACACTCACACAGGGGCCCACACACATTGACACACTTGCAGGGCCAGGAGTGCAACTCATCACTAGTGGGATTGCCACAGCACATAAATGTGCAGGTATCACATGCACCACACAGGTCATATGGAGGCTGTATGGGCAAGGTGTATGAGGAGATGTCAGACATCAGACAGCATGCTTCAGTATGCCCTGGGGGTTGTAGTGAGTGTGGATGTGGACATACGCAACATACAACACACACACGAACACACCGGGTGCCAGTTCTGACATGCATGAGTACATGCCTACATGGATGTGTGGTGGTCAACTGTGCCAGCAGGCTGCACAGGGGTAGGCAATGGGTATACCTTGGCAACAGGCCACATGACAATGGTCTGCATTGTGGCTCAGGCCTGTAGTTACTGCATTTGCCCACACAGGTGGGTATTGCATCCCCCATCCAGTCAGCTGGGTGACTATTGTGTCTGGCCAATGCTGTACACCACATGCCATGTATGTGTTCCTTAGTCCATGACATGGATGGTGTCTGGGATGTACACACTTTCCACATACATGTACAGTGACATGTGGAACTGTACCTGAGGTGTCTGGCCCATGTTGTGAACACAGATTATCATCAGATGTGCCAGTCTTGCCGACCTGTGGCAGGAACTGGTAATGGGCAGCAGGTTTACCTTTCACCTACATTGATAGCATGCCAACAGCATTCCCTGATGTCAGTGTCATCTTTCCATACAGGACATGTTGTCAGGCAAGGTATGTCCATTGTGAGTCACATCTGAAGGCACCACAGGTGGTGCAGGTGTCCACTGGGGAACATGGTGGAGATGCACTGTCTGCATGTACATGCATATTGGACAGATGGGCAGGGTGACATGCCCTCTGTAGCCCACTTCTATCACTGCATAGTTACTATCAGTGGCCAATATGCAGTGTACTACAAACATATTGGCTGTTGCCTAGGCATGTCTGTGCGTATGACACATGGGTCAAGTGTGTGGTCTGGGTAATGGGGTTGCTAATGTCAATTGGCCAGCCTTGATGTCACATGTATGGGTATGGATTTGCACCCCAGCCTCCCAGCTCATTTACATCTGTTATCCCTGTATAGTTGACATTGTGATATATAGTAGGGCCACCATAAAAGTAATCAGCAAAACCCCCTCCACAGGTATCACACACTCACCTCTACACAGGATATGAGTTACACGTACACACCTGTCATGTCTGGGAGTTGAACCCTTACCTAACTAGTTTATTACACTACAGCACTATGCAGTTACAGTACGCACCACAAACATTACGGGATGATTTTTTTCCCCAAAGGTGTATCTCACAGTGACTGGCATCAGCAGGATTACCAGAGTAGGGCATTTCACCTGTACTGCGAGTGACTAGCCTAAAATGCATTGCTCCCTACACAGAGAGTGAGACACACACAAAACATCCACAACTGTCATGTGTGGGTATAGAACCCCTGACCAAGGCTTATAACACACTACAACATGGAGCAGTTATAGGTTGCACCACAGGGATTATGTGGAACTTTTTCCCCAAAGTTGTATTTCACAATGAATGACATCAGCAGGATTGGCAAAGTAGAGCATTTGAAATGTACTTCGAGTGAGTAGCCTATAATGCATTGCTCCATGCACAGACATTGAAACACACGCAAAACATCCACAACTGCCATGGGTGGTGATGGAACCCTACCACAGTTCTAAACCACACTACACAGTTACAGGACCTGCTACAGAGATTACTGGGCTATGCTTTCCCCAGAGATGTATTTCTAGGTAAGTGACATCAGCAGCCTTGCCAAAGTTGAGTATATGAATTGTATGGGGTGTGAGTGGCCTAAAAAGCATTGCTCTCTACTCAGTCAGACACACACACACAGATTCACCCACAAGCACACAGTTGCCAGGTCTGGGGTTAGAACACCTGCTTAATTACTTTATCACATTACAGCAGTATGCAGTTACAGGACACTCTACGGAGATTACTGGGATATGACTTCCCCAGAGGTGTATTTCTAGGTGAGTGACATCAGCAGCCTTGTCAAAGTTGAGTATATGTATTGTACGGAGTGTGAGTGGACTAAAAAGCATTGCTCTCGACTCTGTCAGACACATACACAAGCACACAGTTGCCAGGTCCGGAGTTAGAACACCTACCTAATTACTTTATCACACTACAGCAGTACACGGTTACAGGATGGTCTATGGATATTACTAGGTTATGATTTCCCCAGAGGTGTATTTCTAGGTGAGTGACATCAGCAGCCTTGCCAAAGTTGATTATATGTATTGTATGGGGTATGAGTGGCCTAAAATGCATTGCTCTCTACCCAGTCAGACACACAAGCACACACTTGCCAGATCAGAGGTTAGAGCACCTAACTAACTACTTTATCACACTACAGCAGTGCACAGTTACAGGTCATGCTACAGAGATTACTAGGTTATGATTTCCCCAGAGGTGTATTTCTAGGTGAGTGACATCAGCAGCCTTGCCAAAGTTGTGTATATGAACTGTATGGAGTGTGAGTAGCATAAAAAGCATTTCTTTCTACACAGACAGAGACAGAGAGACACACACACACAAATACACATTCACACAGTTGCCAAGTCTGGGGTTAGGACTAGTACTTAACTAGTTTATCACTACAGCAGTACACAGTTATGGGATGTGCCATGGGGATTACTGAACTACAGCTCTCCCAAAGGTGTATTTTACATTGGATGACCTCAGCAGGCTTGTCATTATACTGCTATGGGGAGGGTGGTGTGTGCATGGGCTGTAACCCATTCATGTAAGGGTTGACATGCCGCATGCAGGCACACATGGGGTCATATCCACAGGTGCGTGTATACAGCAACTAGGTGACTACTTCCTTGTACAGTAATGTTGCGCAGCTGGCACGTGCAACATGCCTTAATGCTGGCAGATACTAGTGGCTAGTATCTGCAGTGAGTGACACCTGCACCTCATGTGTTTGGGGCCTTTTGGCTGTGTGCTGGGGGGGACAGGCCCAGATGGCTCCTTGTCATGGTCACCCTCTTCCACACATCTATGTCCGTCTACCTTTGGCTTATTATAGTGTGTTGTCCTTACATGATATATGTCTGTATTCCTATCCACTGTGTGTGCAAGGCAGGAGTGGTGCATACTGACATGTGTCTGCACTAAGTACTGCAACTGCCAGATATGTCTGGTCCACTGGTGTTTGCTGACATGGCCTTCATGTGTTTAAGTGTGGGAGCATGCCCAGTATGACCTTTCAGTATGTTGACTGACATTGCCTTCATTCCTCTAAGTGAGTGAGCATGCCCATTATGGCCATCTATACTGCATGTGTGGATCACGTCTAGGTAGTTTGTACTGTGGTGCTGACCTTTGTGTTGTACACTGACAGGTAACATGCTGTGTCTGCAGGGTATACATCAGTTATTTGGCATTGACTGTTGCTACATTTCTGCATAACGGGGGGGGGCACCTGACTGTTTCCACATTTCTACACAGAGGTGGGGACACACACCTGACTGTTACTATGAGCGTACATAGGATGGTGGGGCACACCTTACACTTTTACACATTTGCTAGGACTGTACTGGTATGTCGGGTACACCACTTCAGTCTGTAGTCTTACCTATCGTGCTGGCTAGAGGAATACCAGTGTACTACAGATCATAGCTTTAACTACCTACATATTAGTTTCTGACTTACTAGCCTTCACAACTTACATCCAACTGGCTGGCCTGCTGTAGTCTGTCTGTGTAGGCCTGGTGGAGGGGTTACCCATAGGGCTCATTCAGAGGCCATAGTACAGCATTTGTTTGTGTTTGTCTACACCTATCCTGCTGGCTGTGACTGTTGTTGGGTATGTGCCCCACCCAACTGGCATGTTTGAGTCTCTTATCTTGTGGGTGTCCCAGTATTGAGGGTGGTGCTGGAGGGCTGCCTATGTCGGGCACACATAGTACACTCCCTATACATAGCTGAGCACAGATTGTGTCATGTTTGGCATCCCTTTTACTGTATGTGCGAGTCGGAGAGAGGTGTCATTCCCTGGGTCCCTACTGTGTCAGTGCATGTTCTATGGGTTGCCTCTTTGCCAAGGTCAGAGCATACTGTGAACACCTCCTTCTGCCTACTGGGGCAGGCCCAGGTTGTTCCTCCTCCGAGTCACTCTCCACCTTTGCAGGCCTTGGCACTGGTGGGGGCTGTGTAACCTGCCCATGCTGTTCCTGCTGCAGCTGTTTCCACAGGATCATATTGTGTAGCATGGCACATACAAGGACAATTTGGGTACAAGTAGTTGGTGAGTACTGCAAGGCTCCACCAGATGCATCCAGGCACCGGAACCATGACTGGAGCATTCCAAACACATGCTCTATTATGATTCGTGTTTGTGCGTGTGCCTCATTATGGAGTTCTTGTTCGGGTGTGTGTGCATTTCTGATGGGTGTCATCAGCCATGGCTCCAGTGCGTATCCACCACCCACCACTAGGTGATCGTGTTGGATGTTCCCATTGGCAAATGTCTGGTACAGCTGCGTCAGATGCCAGATGTGGGAATTGTGGTAGCTTTCAGTGCAGCCAGCACACACATTCATTATTATGCCCTGGGCATCGCATACAACCTGGCAGTTGATGGAGGGGAAGCCCTTGCGGTTGATGTAGACCCTACCCTGCTCACCTGGTGGTGTTTTCATGCATATGTGCATGCAGTCTATTGCACCCACTACCTCAGGGTATTCTGCTATTTGGTGGAAGAGATGCATATTGCTGGCCAACGCCTCAAGGGTGATGTGGAAATATATGTGCTCACTGACATGTGCTGACATGGCATCCAGGAACTGGTGGAGTACCCTGGATGCTGATGCCTGTGAAATCCCCATCATATCCCCAGTTGGCCTTTGGAAGGTATCTGTAGCTAGTATTCTTAGGCCCACACATACCTTGGTATCCACTGGGATGGGTTCTCCTCTGTTAGTTCTGTGTGTCAGGCATGGCCGGCACAGCTCAACATTTTGCTGTAGGAGGTCCCTGTCCATGTATAGCACTCTATTATCTCCAGCTCATGTAGCCCTTGGTAGGTCATCCTGGATCTGTACACTCATTTGTCTCCTTACTGTGGTTTGCTCAGCAGCATTCACATCCTCACCACCCTCAGCCTCTTGCGCATGATGGTTTATGATAGCAAAAGCAACCCCTAACATTTTTTCTCTTGCTTTCGTTTTGTAAAATTTCCCCATCTGTATACACCAGTGGTGCAGAGTTATTGGGAAAAACAAGGGGGGAAAGGTGTTTGCATAGTTTATAGTGATGTGCTGGATTGGACTGGTCTGCTGCCTGTGTAATTGGCTGATTCTGATACATTTCACCTATCAGCTAAGGTAGTTCTCCTTGATTACCTTCCTACTGCTGTTTTCCCTTCCCATTGCCTCCTTGTTTAAGTCCGTGTGCGCTCCACTCAAACGGAGTGCTCAAATGTGCATAGAGCTGCTTTTTCCTGGTTTAACTTCCTTTTTCTTCCTGTAAAACCTGGTGAGCAGCACGCACACCCGCTTACACTTTGTAAAGAGTGCTAGGCAGGTTTAGACACACCCCTAACTTAGCTAGGAGCAATCCTGAGCCACAGGTCTCCAATCCACTTACAGTTTATGCCTGACACCCCCCGCCCCCATGATGTCAACTATATCCTAGTCTTGCACCCAGCTATTTATACTCTTACACTCTTGGGTCCTGCCTCACACCCTGGGAATATCTGGGATTCACTAACCTTTCCCTCATTTGCATATGATTGCCTGCTAATGAATAGTTACATGTCCCACACTGAGCCTCCCCCTTAGCAACCATTACTCACTGGCCAGATTGTCTTCTGCCTGCCATTGACTTGCATGACAGAATACTGATTTTAGTTAGAATGCTTATTTTAGGTTTATTTTATGATTTTCCCCACAATCCTGTTTGCATGCAGCTGCCCTATGCTTATACAGGCGAGATCGGCGAAAAAAAATAAAAGTTGTTTATTTTATTTTTTAAGCAGTTTGCAATGCCAATGGCCCTCTAATTGGCCATTGGCATGCTTCCTCAATGATCTTCTTCTGGCTTTTCCTGGTTAGGGGTCGTCACAGCAGATCACCTATCTGCTCATGATTGGCAGTGGAGTATTAGAGTGTTGAGTTGCCAGCCCAGCGCCCAACCTTCCACAGAAGGCACACACATGCACACACCCATACCTAGGGCCAGTTTAGAGTGTCCAATCCACCTACAGCATGTCTTTGGGAGGAAACTGGAGCAACTGGAGGAAACTCACGCAACCACAGGGAGGGCATGCAGACTCCGCACAGAAGGCACCCCAGCTGAGGATCGAACTGGAGAACCTCTTGCTGGGAGGTGGCAACACTATCTGCTGCACCACCGTGGCTTCCTCAATGATATGCAGCCTTTATATGCAGCTGTCATAGCTCCATTTTGTAGATTGCAGAAATGTACTCGGTTACTAACCGAGTACATTTCTGCACACTGCACTTGTCCTGCACGGACAGCTGCTAGCTTCCTGGATCACATATTAACTTCATTTGCATGCTTTTCACCTGCAAATGAGGGTAATTTGCATACAGGAGCTCTGTCCATGCAGGATTAGTCTAAGAGCTTACGTGCATGTCCCGGGAGCTCGTTCCTGGATCGCATGTTGGCCATATTGCCGAAAATAGTTCTTAGGTATATATACACATATATATATATATATATATATATATATATATATATATATATATATATATATATATATATATATATATATATCTTATTTATTTATTTAGTTATGACTTCCGTTACACTGGTTGATGTACCAGTGTGAGATTGCTGTTATAGTGTGGGAAGGATTATATCCTCTCCTCACTATTATGCAATCTCAGAGTTGGTATACACACACACACACACACACACACACACACACACACACACACACATATATATATATATAAATAGACATATGTATATATCTGCATATATATATATAATATATATATATATATATATATATATATATATATATAAATAAATATATATATATGTATATATATATATATATATATATATATATATAGATTCACTTTATAATCTTGAAATACTAAAATATTTAATTTTAGTATCTCAAGACTATAAAGTCAAAAGTGCAGTTATGTGAAACTGCATAATATCGAATGCAGAAATGTTGAATCCGAGGTTGT